>NC_060274.1:49397063-49697063 GCF_021613505.1 Equus quagga | reverse complement strand
CAGCCTGTTTAGTCTGAAAGGGACAGCAGAGAGGACAGCAAGAAAGAGGACTGTTAGACTCCCCAAATTCGACAGGATGGAAATATTTGATAAAATTACTGCAAACACATGAAACCACAGGCTACAGAGAATTATTCCCAGGCCTTGAAACCTGTTGTTTGCCCAACTGGATTTCAAAATTACTTGAGACTAGTCATTCCCTTTTTCCTTCAGTGTTCTTTTTGAATGAGAGTGTCTATAACTGCTATCCTATGCTTGCCTCAGAATTTTATTTTGAAAACATGTAACTTATTTCTTGATTACACAGGGTCACAGATGGCAAGGAATGTGCCTTGTGATGGTCTTTTACCCAGAGCCTCTCATCCCTGATTTAAATGATTTAGATGATGAGATTGGGGAATTTTAAGCTGTTGACTTTGAGTTGAGCCTGCAATATGTTGAAAAGTTTGGGGATGTTGGAATGGGGTGAATGTATTTTGCAAAGGGGGTTGATACTGAGCAATGGGCTCACTCTGCTTGCCGGGGCAATCTGAGCCAATTAATCACGAGTCAGAGATGGAAAAAGGAAGTTTAGTTAGATTAGCTGGCTAATCGGAAGATGAATGACTAATGTCTCAAAAACTCTTCTTCAAAAAATACAGAATCTTGAAGCAGTTATATACGGAAAATGGGAAGTAAGGAGGGGAACCAGGGATGTTGGTCTCCAGGCATGTTGGGCTCCAGGCATCACATTATTCCATTCTTCTGTCAGCTGTGATGGATATCTTCCAGGTCTGTTTCCTGCCTATGGTCAGCCCGTTCCTGGAGAGAAACTCATAAAACGAAGTTTTAGTTTGTCAAGGTATTGGGAAGTACATATATAAGTGGAGGTCATAAATCAGGAGAGCATGTGAATATTTTAAAGTAAGTGCAGAGCAGCAGGTAGGTCACATAGAGGAGGGGTTGGGGCCATTTAGCAAAACAGGTTGGCCTCATTTTTGCTCACTTACAATTTCCCCCCTGTCCGTAGTAACCCATAATCTTATGGTCAAGGAGGAGACGGGGCATGTAAATTCCTCTAGCTGCTTCCTGCTGAATCAAGGCTTCATACGGGGACCATAGAATGGAAAACAGTTACTTTTCTTTTGAATTAGAAGGATTAGATAGATTAGATCAAAGTGTTTTTTTTAAAAGACATATTTTGGTTCTCCAAGGGATTCGGCCACTCACTTCCCCCTCGATACAGGTGGGATACTTTCCTGTGGTTTTGAGGTTGCCTTAATCCAGGAGTGATGTACCCAGGGCTTTATGTCTACAAATTTTACAGATGAGTGAGTGGTGAGAACTTCAAAGGGGCCAGTTAATTTGAGTGACAACTGGTTTTTGGGTCCCTAGTATCTCCAAGCTTTTAGCAAAACATGACTACCTGGTTGGAAAGCATGTAGTGGCATGTTCGGCAGATATGCACATCTATGAGAAGGAAACTCATGGACAGAAGTTAATACAGAGCTTAATGATTTAACATAATTAGCAATCATAATATTCCTTAAAATGTCCAGAGATTCAGTTCCAGGGGAAGATACCTGAAAGAATTTTTCATATATAATTTTGAAAGGACTTAATTTAAGTCGACTTCAGAGAGTTACTCTAACCTGTAGCAGGGTAAGGGGCAGTGCCTTATGCTAAGTTAGTTGTGTTTCCTGACAGATTTTGGTAATGGTCTTTTTAAGGTGTGATTTATTTTTTCTGTCTTTTTAGTTGAATGAGGCCTCCAAGTTGAGTGTATATCCAATCCATTGGATGTCTAAGCTTTTGGACACTTGTTGGGTTATTTGGGAGACAAAAGCTGGTCCATTATCACTCAGCGAGGTATTAGGCAGACCACACCTAGTGATGAATATTTTTAGCAACATATGAGTGACTTCTGATGCTTTCTCAGTCTGAGTGGGGAAGGCTTTTCCGCGCCCAGTGAAGGTGTCCACAAATACTAACAAAAGCCTAAAATTTCCAGCTTCCTGGGGCCTCTGGGTAAAGTCTGTTTGTCAGTCTTCAGTAGGCTAACTTCCTTTACGTTGGGTGCTCAGATGTTGGGGACCAGAGCAGTCTTGTGGCTGTTTTTTGCACAGATTATGTAATTTTTAGTCACCTGTTATATAGTCCTTTGTCGATGGGGCCCTATGAGATGTACTTCTGGACCCATTAGATTTTCCCTCTGGTGGCCAGAGCAGTGTGTGATAGCTACCTGAGCAGGCTCATTAATGGCACCTAGCAGGTTTAAGGTTTTAGGACCATGTCTAATTCCCTTTTTTCCTGCTGTTAAGAGTCCCTTTTCTTTCCAGATTGCCCCATGAGCATGAACTACAGCAAAGGCATAACAGGAATCTCTGTATATATTTACTCTTTTTCCTTTGAGCTGGCTGTAGAGCCCAAGTGAGGGCGATGATTTTCACCTTTTGAGCTGATGTCTCTGGGAGTAGGGTTTTTGCCTATAAAGTCTCTTATAAAGTTTTGACCAGGTACCCTGCATGTCTCTTACCTTGCTCCATGAATCTGTTGCCATCTGTGAAGAGTTACAAGTATGATTCTTCCAGCACACAGTCCAACAAATCAGGCAGCTAGAATACACTGTCTCAATAACTTGTGAGCAGTCATGTTCTAAGGCTTCTGATGTCTTAATTGGGGAGGAAGGTGACTGAGTTTAGGGATACTTGCATCCGTACATTTGGATTGTCCAAAAGGATGGTCTGGTATTTGCCCATTCTTTCTGAAGTGAGCCAATAGCCTCCATTTTGTTCTAATAATGTGAGTACTTGATGTGACACATATACTGTGGTGGGTGGCTTAGGGTGAATTTTCAGCTTCCTGCAGGATGTCACAAGTAGCAGCCACTGTCCTGAGGCAGGGGAGCCAGCCTGTAACAGTCTGATCTAATTGCTTGGAAAAATAAGCCACTGGCTGGGTAGTCATATCTAATTTTTGAGTTAATACCCCCAAGCTTATTCTCTGCCTTTCATGTACACATAGGCTGAAGAGTTTGTCCAAGTTAGGAAGTCCCAAGGCTGGGGCTGAAATTAACTTTGTCTTAATGGTATCAAAGACCTCCTGACATTCCTTTGTCCATTCTAGTGGCTCCACCTCTAGTCCTTTTAGAGCCTCACAGAGGGGCTTCACTATGAGATCATAGTTAGGAATCCAGATTCAACAGAAACCAATCATGCCCAAGAATCCCTTTAGTTGTTGCCGGGTGGTGGGAGGGCTCGGGCATGCTATAGCTTTCTTTTGGTCTGGCAGCATTTCCCTTTGGCTTTTTGATAACATAAATCCTAAATATGTAACTTTTTGTTTGGCGGTCTGTGCTTTCTTTTGTGAGACCTTATACCCACATTCAGCCAAATGATTCAAGGTCTTTATTGTGTTGGCTAGACACTGCTCACAAGGGGGGCTTGCTATTGGTAAGTTGTTCGCATACCATAACAGCAGACCTTCTTGTAATTGTAAGTGGCTCAGGTCTTTAGCTAGGCCCTCCAAAAATAGCATATGGGAGTTTTTAAAGCCCTGGGGGAGCACTGTCCAAAAATATCATTGAGTGGCCTGGGTGTCTGGGTCACGCCATTCAAAGACAAAAAGTTGTTGTGATTCTTCTGTGAGCAGTATGCAGAAGAATGCATCCTTTAAGTCCCCAAACTGAAAACCAGCCAAATTCACCCAGGATGTTGGTTAGCAAGGTATAAGTGTTGGACAGCACAGGGTGCAGGTCCTGAACCACCTCATTTATGGCATGAAGTTCCTGAACAAACTGATGTTCCTCTGAATTGGGTTTCTTGACCAGGAGAACAGGAGTATTATATGGCAACTGGCAAGGTCTGATTAATACCGCCAGCAGGAATTTCTGCAGTACTGGCTGAATACCCTTCTGAGCCTCCTGTTTTAGCAGATATTGTTTCAGGCTAGGCTTTATCTTTTGGGTTTTCAAGGGTATATGTATTGGCTGGACATGCTTTGTTTTCCCAGGCTTCTTATCTGCCCACACTTCCAGTCTTATCTCCTTGAAGATCTCCAGTTGCAATTGGTTCGGTGGTGGTATTTGAACACCTAGCAGGGCCATCTGGAACCGATAGTTCTGGTGGCACTTGCACCTCTAAGTGGCCTGGAGTAAAATTCACTTGAGCATTCAATTTACACAGAAAGTTTCATCCCAGGAGGAGAACAGGGCATTCAGGCATATAAATTTTTTTTTTTTTAAAGATTGGCACCTGAGCTAACAACTGTTGCCAATCTTATTTGTTTTTTCCCCCCAAATCTCCCAAGTACATAGTTGTATATTTTAATTGTGGCATGTGGGATGCCACCTCAGGGTGATCTGACAAGCGGTGCTCTGTCTGCGCCCAGGATCTGAACCAGCGAAACCCTGGGCTGTGGGAGCAGAGTGTGTAAACCTAACCATTCGGCTACAGGGCTGGCCCCTAAAATTTTTCTAATTAAAAGATTTGAGGTAGAGAAAGGAGAGTGCATCGAAACGAAGCTTGCCGGTTGCCCTTGTCCATTCATATCCAGGGGATATTGTCACAGTGGAAATTGCCCCGCTCCAGGAAGAGCCCCTTAACCAAAATTGTGTCCCTTGCCAGGTTTGAGAAAGACAGAGTCCCTCTCTTAGACCTGGCAATCCTTCAGTCATTTTCCTTGGGCAAGCAGTTGGCCTGGAAAAGGGATAGGAGGAAGAGGAGCCAGGGGACTCCTCAGTCCATTGTCCCCTCTTCCCTGATCTAGTTATAGCAGCATAAAGACTCCAACATAGGGGATTTTACTTTCCTTTTCTTCCTTCTTGTAGAACAATTCTAGATGTAAAATGGTATCATAATTGAGTGACCTGTTTTGGGCTACTTTCTCCTGAGCCCAGTATATACTGGGGCCAGGCTACATTACAGTAAAAGATCATCCTTTTCTTTGTCATGGGCTCATAAGTGAAATCAGCCCAACTGGCCAGCATGCACCCTAGTGGGCCTCTTTTTCTTTCTTGGAACAGACAGGGTAGTGCCCATGGTGGTAAAGTTTGTGTCTGACAAATAACGGACCGGGAGAAGGGCGTGGAGGTTGACTTCAGGCGTCCAGATAACTCTAGGCCTTATCCAAACCCCACTCTGCCCAGGCATACAGTTCTTGCACCAGTGCTGAACAAGTCAAAGAGACAAGAGTTAATGGCTTAAGGTGGAGTAAAGATCTAATTTCCCAACATCCGTGTAGGGGCTTGGGTGCCTGATAGAAAGTTTTTTAGATCTTCTATTTTGCAGGAAGTCCAAATCCAGCTTTCTTTAAACCCAAACCTAACTTTTACACAATGGCAGCAAAGAAGATGCTGGGCAAGACAGACAAAGAGCAGGAAAGATGGTCAGGTCGTGCTCTCATGGCCTCTTCCTAAGGATTAACATACAAACAGCAGAGCCCGAATTGAGGTATATAGTTCTGGCTTGATACTTGACAGAAAAGGTCACAAACTTCGCATCCCCACAGATGATGTAACAAGCACTGGAAGTGTGCTGTGGGATTCTGACACAGAGAAAAACTGCCACACAGACTAGTGGAATGACACACGCACTCAGGAGAACAGAACATACAGGTGCGCACCACAGAAAAGGAAGAGACTAGTCTTCCAGATAATATACCAGGCAGTTGGTACTTTCCTTTATCCCTAAACAATGGCACCTAAGCCAGATGGACCTTGGCCTAAGACCCCCAGACCAGAACAAACGAATGTAGTACCCGGATGGTACATTCCATACAACTCACCTAGCTGCAGTTATAAGCTCCTCAGCTTATGATCCAGTTTTTCGTTTCCCAATCACTGAAGCATTAGAGGCAGTCGGCAAGTGAGGAAGCCACAAGGGGAATTCCCCAGGCGGACAAAGCTGCCCAGCAGCTGCAGGGAAAAATCCCAAAACAGCCTCCTCCAAGTTGCCTAATTAGAAGATGGGCGGCTTATGTCTCAAAAACCCGTCTTCAAAAATTACAGACTCTTGAAGCAGTTATATATGGAAAATGGGCAGTAAGGAGGGGAGCCAGAGATGTTGGTCTCCAGGTATGACATTGTTCTATTCTTCTGTGAGCTGTGATGGATACCTCATAGGTGTGTTTCCTGCCTATGGTCAGCCTGTTTCTGGAAAGAAACTCATAGAACAAAGTTTTAATTTATCAAGGTATTGGGGAGGACATACGTAAGTGGAGGCCATAAATCAGGAGAGCATGTGAATTTTTTTAAAGTAAGTGCAAAGCAGCAGGTAGTCACACAGAGGAAGGGCTGGGGTCCTTTAGCAAAACAAGATGGCCTAACTTTTGCTCACTTACAGGATGGGCATGGATTTTAGGGCATCAAAGGGAGGACTGAGGTAGGTAGAATAATGGATTCCCAAAGACGTTTCTGTTTTAATTGCCCGAACTTGTAAATATGTGACTTAACATGTGAACTTTTTTACTCACAACACTTCTGAGACCAAATACGTGAGGTTTTTTCCATACCAATCACCAATTCTCCAACTCTCCATTCACAAACTCAGTGTCCTGCAATTCGATTCAATTTTTTTTTTTTTGAGGAAGATTGGCGCTGAGCTAACACCTATTGCCAATCTTCCTTTTCTTTTCTCCCCATATTCCCCCAGTACATAGTTGTATATCCTAGTTGTAGGTTCTTCTAGTTCCTCTGTGTGGGACACCACCTCAGCATGGCTTGATAAGCAGTACTAGGTCTGCACCCAGGATCTGAACGGGCAAACCTTGGGCCACCAAAGTGGAGTGCACAAACTTAACCACTCGATGACAGGGCCAGTCCCTCAATTTAATTTTGACACTAACTATGTGGAGTTAATATCAGATGCCACAGGTTTAAGGGTTCAGTCTCACAAGATTTCTCTCACTTCAGATATGAGTCACAAGTATTCGGTGTCCTGGGTACCCACACTTTTGCCTGACTTGGCTACAAAGTTAGAGGTTCCCACAACGCTCCCCCATTTCATGTTTGATAACTTGCTAGAATAGCTCACAGAACTCAGGAAGTCTCTTTATTTATGTTTACTAATTTATTATAAAGGACACAACTCAGGAACAGACAAATGGAAGGGATGCAGAGTGTAAAGTATGAGGGAAGGAGCCAGAAGTTTCCATGACCTCTCCAGGTATGTCGCCCTACCAGGACCTCAGTGTGTTCACCAACTTAGAAGTTCTCTGAACTCTGTTGTTTAGGGGTTTTAATGGAGGTTTCACTACACACACACACACACACACACACACACACACACAGAATTGATTAAATCATTAGCCATTGGTTATTAACCAGATCTGTAGCCCCTCTTCCCTCCCTGGAAGTCTGCAGTTAGGGCTGAAACTTTCAATCCTCTAATCACACTATGATGGTTCATTTTATGTGTCAACTTGACTGGTCTGAGGGATGCTCAGGTGGCTGGTAAAACATTATTTCTGGATGTATCTGTGAGGGTGTTTCTGGAAGAGATCAGCTTTTGGTTCAGTAGACTGAGTAAAGAAGACCCACTCTCATCAGTGTGGGTGGGCCTCATCCAATCTACTGAGGACCTGAATAACAAAGAGATGAAGGAAGGGCAAATTCTCTCTCTCTTGAGTTGGGACAATCAGAGTTCCTGGTTGTCAGGCCATCAAATTCTGAAACTTATACTGGCAGACCCTGGTTCTCAGACCTTTAACTGGAGGTGAATTATACCATCAGCTTTTCAGGTCCTGAGCTTGCAGATGGCAAATTGTGGTACTTCTCAGCCTCCATAACTGTGTGAGCCAGTTCTTATAATAAATTTCCCTTACACAGATCTATATATATCTTATTGGTTTGGTTTTCTGGAGAACTCTGACTAATATACATGTCTAGTTCTTTCTGGTAATCAGTCCTCATTTTGAAGGTCTCTAGGGGCCTCCAGTCACCAGTCCTCTCATTAGCATACAAAAGACACCCTTATCTCTCTGGAGATTCCAAGGGTTTTACGGGCTGTATGCTAAAAACTGAAGACAAAACCCAAATATTTATTTTTTATTATCATAACATGACAAAAGGATTTTACAGATGTGGTCAAGTTAAGTATCTTGCGAAGGAGAAATTATTCTGGTTTATGTTGTGGAGCCCAATATAAGCATAAGGTCCTTATAAGGGAAAGAGCGGGGCAGGAGAGTGGGAGCTGAAAAAGCAGGAGTTGGAGTGATGTGAGTACAGGGCCATAAGCCTAGGAATGTGGGGAGCCTCTAGAAGCTGGAAAAGGCAAAGATATGTCTTTTCTCCTAGAGCCTCCAGAGGGAAAGCAGTCCTGCCAATGACTTGATTTCAGTCCAGTGAAACCCATTTCAGACCTTTGACTTCCAGAATTGTAAAAGAATAAATTTCTGTTGTTTCAAGCCACAAAATTTGTGATAATTTGTTACAGCAGCTATACAAACCTAAAACAATCACCTAGACTTGTAAATAATATCATAAGATTAAGGAAAACAAATTTTCAACTGCTTCATTCATGAAAGAAGGGAAATTTCACAAGTGAGTGGCAGTGCTTTGCCCCCCTCACATGCCACCCTCACAGTTTGTGCCCTAGTTATCTACCAGGCCAAGAGCACTGCACAAACCTAGTACAAACCCTCATCCCCTTGACCAAGCTCTTCAAATCTAGGCTGCCCTTTGCAAACCCTTATCCCCAGAACTTGATAGATCATGTTTTCCATGTTCCCTTCACTATCTTGGATCTTTATTCTCAGTGTCCAAGATCCAGGACCCCTATGCTTGTCACAGATTCAATTTGAATATTAGCAAAACATGTAAATATTCCTGTCACAATATTTCATCTCTGGGATTAAGGCAACCCTGATCATCAGCTTCTAATTAAATTGAGCGGATTTGTCTGATTTCTCTTGTCACTAAAATTCAGACATCTGGTCAATTCCCCGATGAACAGGGTGGTGAACAACTCATTGAGTTAGCGTAAAATCATCACGTCACTTTCCTACTTCACACTTTTGAATCATTCTGCATTGTTCTAGGATAAACTGCAAAATTCATAATGGAGCATTAAAAGCTTGCATGGTCTAGGTCTGGCCTGGATCTTCAACCTCATCAGGCTCCATGTTCTCTGTAGCTTTTAATGCATCAACCACAGTGACCATCTTTCTTTCCTTCTCATGTGCTAAGAAAGCTCAATGCAGGGCCTTTGCATGCGCAATTTTCTCTGACTGGAATATCTCCCCTTCCAGCATTTTTCTTGGTTTACTCCTTTACACTTCACTATTTTGAGGAAAGTCTTCCATTAGTATTTAACATTAGATCTTCTAGTTATGTTCTCTTTTTGCACCTCACACTTTTCCTTTGAGGCATTGGCCCTAATTATAATTAACCAATTATTTGTACTGCTTTTCTCCCTCATTTGATAAGAACAGGCACTGTATCTGTCTTGATCTTTAACTTGCAGCAATTAGCAGAGTAGCTGCCACCTGGAGGCATTCAATAAATGCAGGTCACATACCGCTTTTGTGTCCATTGTCACTGAAACTTTAAATTGGTGTGGGCCCAATCTAAGTTATGACATTTATTACTAAAAGACTGTGCCTTAAATTTCTTTCCATCTCAGGACCTCAAATTCCTCTGATAATTATTGCATCATGATATCCCATTATGGTAACCAGTAGTGATGTTCTCTTTTTATAATTAGGATTTGAAATGACAGAAGGAAATTGAAACAGAGGCAAAAATCTTCAAAACCTTCACAGCGAATGACCCAGATCGTACACTGTTTAAATACACTTAAGTCGTTCTTTTCTCCAGCAGTAATTATTTTCTTCTCCATTTACATAATGAATAAATGTCTCTTTTTCTTCAAATAAGGTTATTCTACACATAAGAAATCCTTTATATTTCAGCAATGAATTGAAGTGAGCACATCTATTAATTCTCCCTGTATAGGAAATTTTGTCATTACATGATTACCCTGGATTGGTGGAAAAGGACTTTTATGCCTTCTGCAATAATATCTTACATATGTTTTCTTACCATGATCTTACACATAATATCTTACATACACTGTGTTACCATGTTTTCCCTTGCCAACTATTTCATTGCTTAATTTGTCTTGTAATTAAAATGTATTTGCTTATCTCTACCACATAGTCATTTTTTTGTTTCTGTTATTTAGTCTAATAATAATAATGGCCATCTTTTCTCTAGATATTAATGGTAGTTTGGGGAAATTTTTATCATCATAGCATGTCACTGTTCTCCATCCAGTAGAAATTATTCTGGGTTTCCTTTTAGTCTTGAGATATGGCCATATAGTTTCTCTCATTCCATTTCATACATCGCTTGAAAAGACATTGCATTTTTAATGATTTACATATATGCATATTGCAATTTCCTTCTGACACTCAAGATATAATTTATGGCACCTGATTGGAGGGCACTTTCCACTAGTTATGCCTCAGGTAAAATAATGTAGATGTTTTCTACTTTTCCACTGAATTGGGACATCTTATGATAACCAAATAGAAAGGTCTGAAGTCAAATATATTACTTTTTTTTAAAAAGATAACTAAGTTTAGTGTATCATATAAAAGATTTCAATGAGGTGTATCTTTTAATAATTTTGATATATCTTTCTGCACCATTACAATGTCACAAATACTTATAGAATGCTTTGTTCTTCAGGTTCAGTCTATTTTTTCCCCAAAATCATTGATATACCTAAATCAAATGGAGAAAACTGGAATGGGAGAGAAAGTAAAATGTCAAGCATTTATACCTCTGACATTCTTCTCAAATATGAAAGGATCTCATATGACTTTGAAAAAGACTTTCTTTTTATTAATGCCTAAACTTGACTTATATTTCTATCAGGCTCAAGGAATTCTTCCACATGGCAGCATGATCAAGCATTGCAAGTATGTGGTGTGGTTTTAAAAACTGCAAGTGAAAAACCACAAGCCTCTGGAAAATTGATTTTGGATTTTAGGGAAAATTTATTTAAGAAATTTTCATTAATTTCTACAGGAATTATTTTCAGGGGATACTGATCGATAGCAAATTCCCTTTCTAATCACTTCTGGTCACACCATTAATACAGAATGGATCCTTTAACTGCCATTTTACAATCAATTTGCACCAACTAGTACTTAACCACATGCATCAAACAACAAATGGATAAATCAATGATTTCTAAATGACATTTATGTACAAATTCTATTAACTTCAAACAGTAATTAGAATTTATTTTTCCTTGGACATGTAAAAGTGTGGCTTTACTTCTTCTGAAGTAAACCTCCAGCAGTGCTCCCTAAAACACTGCTTTTGGAAGAATCAAGAATTCTCTTTCAGCTTTGCCTGAGTTAACTATCATCTCTCCACTTTTCTCCTGCTCACTGAAACCAAAAGGAGAGGAGCTGACTCCTTCCCCTGGAAGCTGCCATCTTGTTTTGTCCCACCTAACCCTTTGACTCACTTATCTCACCAAGCAGCCCCTACTGAATTTTTTTTTTAAAGATTTTATTTTTTCCTTTTTCTCCCCAAAGCCCCCCGGTACATAGTTGTGTATTCTTCGTTGTGGGTTCTTCTAGTTGTGGCATGTGGGACGCTGCCTCAGCGTGGTCTGATGAGCAGTGCCATGTCCGCGCCCAGGATTCGAACCGACAAAACACTGGGCCGTCTGCAGTGGAGAGCATGAACTTAACCACTCGGCCACGGGGCCAGGCCCAGCCCCTACTGAATTTACTAAAGACTTTGCACCTAATTCCTTGGTCTTGGAGGAGGGGTTTGGTTCAGCCTCAATTTTGTGATAAGATTCAAAGCAAAAGTATAAATAGCTTCTGAATCAGTATAATTTTCATTTCAACTTTAATTTGAATTTTTATTAAATGAATATAAGGGAGAAAGTGGATTTCAAAATTTTGAAAGCAGAGATGTCACGATGGCAGTGTAGATAGAGTCTGAACTCACCTCCTCCCATGAACACAACCAGTTACAACTATTCCTTCCAAATTACTCCTGAGAGAGACCTGAAAACTGAATAAAAAGAACCCCACAATAAGAGACAGTCCTGAGTGAGGTGGAAAAGGCAGAAATTCCTTTCTGGAGAGAAAAAAACCAACTTTGAAAGCTGTGGAGCTTCATAGTTGGCCAGCTGAGAGCAATCTTAAGGTACACAGCCTTCCCTGGAAGAGTGGGGGACCTGAGTGGGGGCACATTACTTCTATAAGCATATTTTGGACTCAGCACAACTGAGATGACTGTCATAATATCTGACTTCACTGGCTATTAACTGAAACAAGGAATACTCCTATCCCAGAAAAGCTATCAGACATAAGCAGAAAAACTCAGCTCTTAATGGACCCACTCACAAATTCACCCATCTCAGAAAGCAACCTAAAGTCACCAGAAAGAAAGGCGCACAGTCCTTTGGTGAAAAGAGAATCACATGGTAGGCTCTGGGTGCATCTTGGTGGGAGGGGAGACCTCTCTAGGGACTGAGACATTGGTGGCAGCCATTGTTGTGACCTAGTACAGGCACACTGACACAGACACTGGCAGACACCACTAGAGTTCTTCCCCTCACCTGTTAGCCCAGAGCCTGCCACACACACTAGAGCACAGATTTAATTCAGCTCAGCCAGGGCAGGCAGCCTGCCCTACGGACTGCTCCCACCCAACAGCAAGCCCTCAGGCTACTTGTTGGCCTGCATATACTGGGTGCCTGGACCCTCTGCAGGCAGGCAAATCTGTCCAACTCTGTGGGGCAGGGCCTGTGTGAGGAACAGGTGAGTGGAGTGCAGGGGGCATTGGTGGAGACTGTGAGGGCCTCTGCAGTGGGATTACTGGGTATACTCCAGGGGTCTGGATGTGTGCATGGGCCAGGACTACATTGACGGTGTGTGTGGACCTGTGCAAGGTGGGGCTTATTGGTAACAGAAGACCTGTACTTCTCAAATAGGCACATAGGGGATTGGCCCCACCTTACAAGGCCTAAAACAATTGGGTGCTCCCATGAGTAGGGTCAGCCCCACTCTGCTGCAATCCTGAGGGAGCTGATAACAGCCTTGCAGGCCTGAGGCCTACAGCAATAGTAAGCCCCTAAGCCTAGCAACCAGCTACACTGGGGGCCTACTCACTTAACAAAAATACTGCAACAAGAGTGTGCTATTAGACCTTGCAGTCAACTGTGCTGGGGTTCCCCAAACGCGATTTACAAACAATCAGCCAGAGAGGTAACACTAGATTCTCTGGGAACCTGCAGTAAGAGCAACCCTGCTATAGCAGGAGGACACATGTAGCCCACACAGGGGTCACTCATGGAACATTTGGACTGGTGACAAGAAGGAAGCACACTGCTGGGCCTCAAAAGGCATCTCTTACAAAAAGCCACTTCTCCAAGATCAGGAAATATTGCTGACCCATCTAATAATAGATATAAGCAAAGATAAAGAGTCAAAATGAGGAGGCAAAGGAATACATTCTAAGCAAAGGAACAGGACAAAACCCCAGAAAAAAGAGCTAAATGAAGCAGAAATAAACAATCTACCTGACAAAGAGGTCAAACAAAAAGTTATAAGGATAATCACTGATCTTGGGAGAAGACTGAATGAACACAGTGAGAATGTCAGCAAAGAATTGGAAAATATAAAAAAAGAAACAATCAGAAATGAATAATACAATACTGGAAATGAAAAATTCACTGGAGGGACTCAATAGCAGAGGAGATGATACAGAAGACTAGATCAGTGAGCTGCACCAAAGACTAGAGGAAATCATCCAAGCTAAACTGATAAAAGAATTTAAAAGAATGAGAACAGTCTAAGGGAACTCTGGGACAATATCAAGCAAACTAGCATTTGTATGATAGGTGTCCCAGAAGGAGAAGAGAGAGATAAGGGGGAAGAGAATCTACTTGAAGAAATAATAGTTGAAAACCTTCCTAACCTAAGGAAGGAAACAGACATCCAAGTACAGGAAGCACAGAGAGCACCAAACAGGATAAAATCAAAGAGGCCCACACCAAGATAAATTGTAATTAATGTCCAAAATTAAAGAAAAAGAGAGAATCCTAAAAGCTGCAACAAAAAGGCAACAAGTGACACACAAAAGAAATCCAATAAGGCTATCAGCGGACTTCTCAGCAGAAACCCTACAGGCTAGAAGATAGTGATATGATATATTTACAGTGTTCTAAAGAAAAAGCCTACAGCCAAGAATACTCTACCTGGCAAGGTTATCATTCAGAATGGAAAGAGAGAAAGAGTTTCCCATACAGGCAAAAATTAATGGAGTTTATCACCAAGAAACCAGTTCTACAAGACATGCTAAAGGGCCTTATTTAAGTAGAAAAGAGAAGACCACAAACAGGAGTAAAGAAATTATCAAAAAAGGCAATAAAGTCACTGGTAAACTGGTAAAGGCAAAAATACAATAAAGGTAGAAGATCAACCACCTATGAAGATAATATGAAGATCAAAAGACAAAAGCACTAAAATTACCTATTTCAATGATAAGAGGGTAATGGATACACACAGACAAAACAAGAAGTTAGATATGATATCAAAACATGATCAAGTAGGATTCATTCCAGGGATGCAGGCATGGTTCAACACCTGTAAATCAATCAATGTGATACACCACACTAACAAAGTGAAGAATAAAAATCACATGATCATCTCAATAGATGCAGAGAAAGTATTTGACAAGATACAGCATCCGTTCATGATAAAAAATTCTCAATAAAATGGGTATAGAAGGAAAGTACCTTAACATAATAAAGGCTATATATGACAAACCCACAGCTAATATCATTCTTGATGGAGAAAAACTGAAAGCTATCCCTCTAAGAATAGGAACCAGAAAGGATGCCCACTTTCACCACGCTTATTTAACATAGTATTAGAAGTCTTAGCCAGAGAAATCAAGAAAGAAAAAGAAATAAAAGGGAGCCAAATTGGAAAGGAAGAAGTGAAATTGTCATTTTTGCAGATGACATGATTTTAAATATAGAGAACCCTAAAGAATTCACTAAAATCTTTTAGAAATAATAAATGAATATAGTCAAGTTGCAGCATACAAAAATCAACTTACAAAAATCAGTTGTTTTTCTAAATGCTAACAGCAAAGTAGCAGAAAGAGAAATTAAGAATGCAATCCCATTTACAATTGCAAGAAACAGAATAAAATACCAAAGAATAAACTTAACCAAAGAGGTGAAAGTTCTGCACACTGAAAACTATAAACCATTGTTGAAAGAAATGGAAATATATTCCATATTCTGAGATTGGAAGAATTAACACAGTTAAAATGTCCATACTTCCTAAAGCAATCTAGGGATTTGATGCAATCCCTATAAAAGTTCCAATAACATTTTTCACAGAAATACAACAAAGAAACCTACAATTTATATGGAACAACAAATGACCTTGAATAGCTAAAGGAATTCTGAGAAAAAAAGAGAAAACCTGGAGGTATCACACTGTCTGATTTCAGAATATACTACAAAGCCATAGTAACCAAAACAGCATGGTACTGGCACAAAAACAGACACACAGATCAATGGAACAGAATCAAGACCCTGGAAATAAACCTACACAAATACGGGCAACTAATTTTCGACTAGGGAGCCAAGAACATACAACGGAGAAAGGAAAGTCTTTTCAATAAATGGTGTTGGAAAAACTGGTCAGCCACATGCAAAAGAATGAAAGTAGACTGTTATCTTACACCATACACAAAAATAAACTCAAAATAGATTAAAGACTTGGATGTAAGATCTGAAACCATTAAACTTCTAGAAGAAAACATAGGCAGTACGCTCTTCAACATTGGTCTTAGCAGCATTTTTAAAAATATCATATCTGACCTGGCAAGGGAAACAAGAGAAGAAATAAACAAATGAGACAACATCAAACTAAAAATTCTTCTGCACAGCAAAGGAAACCATCAACAGAATGAAAAGACAACCTGACAATTGGGAGAAGATATTTGCAAACCATGTATCTGATAAGGAGTTAATATCCAGAATATGCAGGGAATTCATACATCTCAACAATGAAAAAACTAACAACCCAATTAAAAAACAGGCAAAAGATCTGAACAGAGATTTCTCCAAAGAAGATACACAGATGGCCAACAGGTACATGAAAAGATGTGCAACATCATTAACTATCAAGGAAATGAGAATCAAAACTATGAGCTATCACCTCACTCTGGTCAAAATGGTTATAATTAATAAGACAGGAAACAGTAAGTGTTAGAGAGGATGTGGAGAGTAGGGAACCCTCATACACTGTTGGTGGGAGTGCAAATTGGTGCAGCCACTATGGGAAACAGTATGGAGTTTCCTCAGAAAATTAAGAATAGATCTACCATATGTTCCAGGTATTCCACTTCTGGGTGTTTATCCAAAGAACTGGAAAACACAAATACATAAAGATACATGCACCCTTATGTTCATTCAGCATTATTTACAATAGCTAAGTCTTGAAAACAACCTAGGTGCCCATAAAGGGACCAATGGATAAAGAAGATGTGGTTTATATATACAATGGAATACTACACAGCCACAAGAAATGATGAAATCCGGCCAGTTGTGACAAGATGGATGGACCTTGAGGGTATTATGCTAAGTGAAATAAGTCAGAGGAAGAAATTCAAATACCGTACGATCTCACTCATAAGTAGAAGATAAAGACAATGCCAAACACATGGCAACAGAGATTGGATTGGTGGTTACCATAGGGGAAGGGGGAGGGAAAAGAGGGTGAAAGGGGCGACCGGATTATATGTGGTGATGGATTATAATTAGTCTGTGGCTGGTAAACATGATGTGATGTACACAGAATTCGAAATATATTCCCACGTATACCTGAAATTTATATAATGTTATAAACCAATGTTACTGCAATAAAAAATGAAAATAAAAACAAAACAACAAAATTTTGAAAGCAAAATTGTTTCTAATGAGTTTTATAAAAACCTGAAATTTACTTTTGTACATAAAAGTAAGAAGGAATTTCATTTTATATATTCTGTCATACACTCAAATATTTCAATGAAAGCTACAGGTCCTCCTGAACTTCTCTTTATTCTGGTTTTGTGTTGTAAGGTATTTGAGCGAAGTTGGTGAGAAAAGGCATTTTTACAAGAAGCTCTGTGTCCGTTTCTTTTGGACTCTCCTCAGCCCAGAGCATGAGGCTATGCAATGTAGAAGAGCGTTAATTGAAGGATCTATTAAACATATGATGTTGGGCCATATGAAACCTTAGAGAACAGTTTTTAAAAATTTTTTATTTATATCTTCTAAATTTACAATCAGTAGCTTTTAATTGATATCTAGCTTGGTTTGTAGCATTCTTAAGTTTTCAGTACAGAAAAAGGATTATGAGCATCTTTAGCTGTAAACATGACAATTATAGAGGTTCTGAATTTAGCAAAATGTGGAAGGAATAGGGCAACAAATTACTACTAAGTAGCTGTATTAAAAACACACACAAACAAAACCAAACATTGCATTGCAGAATCCTACTGTGATCTTTTCTTTCTTTTGTTTACAATGATATATGTACAATCAGTCTCCCAAGAACTATCGCAGCTTGAGTTGAAATAATCACTCTAATTCGTATGGCAAAAAAAGACACCCTCATTTGTTCTGATAAAATGCAACTCATGGCAACTACAATCCTGTGGTTTCAGTGTGATTCAAAACCTGTATGCAATAAAGCAATGTATTAGAGATGCTAAAAGCTGATACCACCTCACTTTTGTTAAGTTTTGGAACAATTTAGCTGATGGGATAAAATGTGGACTAGATTTTCTGATAAGTACTTTTCCGTTCACCTAAATTTGTTTTCAGATCCAGAAACTTTATTTTGTGCAGATTCATCAATTCCTGGAGTTCTCATGGGCTTTCAGGGCTACATGTTGATGTAATTGCAGTTTGCATGAACCTCTTACAAATGGCAATGCAAAGTTGTCAGAAGACAGAAAATAAAGGAGCTGGTTTGTTTATCGCAAAATATTTCCAGGTAGTCTAATTCACTTTAAGACTGTTTCAAAGGACATTCAAAGAGCAGAAACCATGAAGTTACCTTGCACTAACACCCATAGTAAATAGCTTAAATAACAGCTTAAACAAATCTGGGATTTCAGGTTCTCAGGGAATTTGAAGTGTGTAAGCCCTTGTATCCTCTCAGAAGCAGAAACCCTTTTTAAATGTCAGGGAGGGCACTTAAGATGTTCAGGACCTTGAAAAGTCAAGTGGTTCTAATCATCTTCTAATTAAGTTCTGTCCTGACAATGCCATTTACATGATTTCTATCTCAACTCCTCCTCCCACTGGCTCCGCCGATCATCTAACAATAATTTCCCCCATACCTCCCCCACATCTCCTTATAACATTGTATAATTTACTTACTTTTATGCTTATTGTTGATTCTCTGTCTTTCCCACTAGACTGTAAACTCCTTAGGGCAGGTATTTTTTTCTTTTTGTCCCAGGGCCCAAATCCACGCCCGTGGGTTCTCAATAAACAGTGGTCAAGTGGATGGGCAGTTGCTGTGGCCAGAGACCAGCAAAGCCCAGCATTTTAATGTGAATTTAGTACTCAGGCTGCCAAATTCTGAAAGCTGGAGAGTCATTGGGAAACCACAAAGCAGTCGGTTTGGGGTGGAAAAGAAATCCTAAGTAATGGGTGGCTCGATTCCTCTGCCTAAGGGAAGGGACGACCCACAAATGACGGAGGTTGTGGTGCTAGATACCAGAGGATGCCCAGGCTGAGCAAAGCCACTCTGTCTGCCAGGCTCTCCCTTGGGGGCTTCTCCCAGAGAGTTACTTTGAGGGAGAGCCCCTCCTGCTGGAAGGGAGAATCTGAGTTCCTGCGAGCTCATTGCTCTGTTAGAGAGAGCCTGCATAATCCTGTCCCTATAGTTCTCCCTCAGTTCTGCCATGAACTAGCCGGGTGATTATAGATGTGTGTAAACCTTTCCATGATTACAGTTCCTAATATGTGTTCCACTGTATCATCCTGTCTGTTGTTGTTGTGTGTGTATGTGTGTTTTTTTTTCTAGTAACCTGTGGGAGGAAAGCAAGGTAGGCGTTATTTTCATTTTAGAACTAGAGAATTTGAGTGCCCCCAAAAAGGGCCTGGGACCCTGTGGGTTGCCCTGGCTGTGACCACAGCCACAAGTGACAACTGCTGTTGTCCCAAGCACATTACTCAGTAAGCGCCAAAGCTGAGCTGTGACATGTAATTTTCCACTAGATAGCATTGGAAATACCCAAGTCCAAGTATTTAGAAATAGCTTTTTGTTTTTCTGCTTAAAAAATATGTTTTAAAAAACAATAAAATAAAGAAAACATAATAATAATGACAATAATAATAATAATAAAACCTTTAATTCAGACATTTGAGAAAAAACGTGATTAACATTTTGCTGACATACACAAGTAGTTGAGATTACACTTTTATACAATTTTGTAGTCTGTTTTTTCAATTAATTTTATATCGTGCATATACTCCAATATAATAAAAAATTAACATTTTTGTTGACTGCATATTATTGCAAATGATAGATTCAATATAATATTTTAACTGTTCCCTTACCTTAGGGAACTATCTTTAAAATGTGTTATGTTAATTTTTGACTATTTATTTCCTCAAGGTAGATTCCTCCAAAACAATTCTACAATAATTTCTAAGATATTTTTGATACTTGCAATGTGCTTAAAAATTTTTCTCTAATTAACTGTTTTAATTGCGTCCCACATGTTTAAATATGAACTATTTTTATTATCATTCAGAACAGAATATTCTCTAATTTCCTTTTGATTTCTTATTCTATTCATTGGTTATTTGAAGCACAATTCTTTTTTTCCAAACATGTAAGGAGTTTTAGTTAATTTTTAGATATTGACTTGGCTTAATTATACTGTAGTTGGAGAACATACTATGCATGCTTTAAAATTGTTGAGAATTGCTTTTTGATTCAGCATATGGTGATTTTTAAATGTTCTGTACATATTTGAATGAATACATAGAAAAATTAGTGTGGTTTCTATATAAACCAGTTAGGTTAAGCTTGTCAATCATATTTTTCAAATATTTTATTTTCGTATTGAATAGTTTTGCTTGTTCATTTGATTATAGAAAGACATATATTAACATTTTCAACTATGATTCTAAATATGTCATTTTCTCCTTTAATTCTATCAAGCTTTGCTTTACTATTTTAGGGCTAAGTTATTGGATTCATAGAAATTTAGAATTGGTTCATCTTCTGACAGGGCTGGGACTAGGATGAGTCAATTGAGGCACCTACGATACAGAATTTAACGAGGTCTTCACACTCTGAGTCACACAAGTGCAAGGCTGGCACTTGAGAGTGCGTCCTTCCTTAAATGTTATGCCTTGATGCCTCACTTATCCCACCTTAGTCCCAGCTCTGCCTATTGGTAAACTGAAATGTTATCATTATGATGTCCTCTTTCTCCTCTTTCTGTCTAGTGCTTTTTTTCCCATTAATGCCCTTTTGATATATCTTCTACCCTTTTAATTTCCCCGTTCTTTTACTTCAGGTGTGTTTCTATGAACCTAAGCTTTGCTTTCTCTCTGACAATCTTTGGCTTTTAATTGGAGTGTAGAACTCATTTGCAGTTAATATATTTACTCATATATTTGAGTTTCAATTTACCATCTTATTACTTGTTTGCTATTTATATTACCTCTTCTATCTTCTCATTTCTTTCCCTTCTTGCCTTCATTTGCATTTTTAAGTATTTTTCTATCATTGTATTTCCTCCCTTTTCTAGCTTAGTAGTTGGGTTGTCAGTCTTAGTTGCCCCTTTGAAGCAGCATATCTTTTTCTCCATTTGCTTTCAGTTTTCCTTTTGACTTTGTTTTCTTTTGTTTTTCTGTGGGATGAGGAAGATTGGCCCTGAGCCAACACCTGTTGCCAATCTTCCTCTTATTGCTTTAGGAAGATTGTTGCTGAGTTAACAACAGTACCAACCTTCCTCTATTTTATGTGGGATGCCACCACAGTGTGGCTTCATGAGCAGTGCTGGGTCTTCACCCAGCATTTGAACCTGTGAATGCTGGGCTGCTGAAGCACAGCACGCAAGCTTAACCACTACACCGCAGGGCCACACCCTTGACTTTGTTTTTCAGCACTGAGTGTGCTTTTCTTTTTATTTAGCCTGCATGTTGTTAAATCTGTGCTATGATATCCTTTGGTATGTTTTCAGGTATTGCTTCTTCTCTAAGCTCACTCTTCTGACTCTAAGACTCCAACTTATATGTTTTAGATCTTTTGTGTATTTTTCATCATTTTTCCTCTGTGCTTCGTTCTTGAAGTCAAGTGAGGAGAAATTATCCAGGATGCATGGATCACACTTTGAAAATTTATCTCCTGTGGTGCTACCCTTGACAAGCCCAACCAGCTCTCCCTTCTTGGGCTCTGAATTCTCATTGTTTTTCTTATTAGCCCCATAAGCCTATACAACATACTGTTCATCTTCTCAGCCTCTCTGCAGCCTCTGCTATAACAAATAGATCCCCTTAGAAAAACCCTAAGAGCCAAGGTTTATCTCTCTGGACTTTCTTCTTCTTGGAAGTCTCATCTACGTAATTCCTTATCATCTCTTTAACTCTACTTTACTTTAATACATGTTTTAAATATTTTCTTTAGCTTTTCCAGTTATTCTTTTGAGAAGGCCAGTTCAAATTCCCTGGTCTGCTAATACTGGTAGCAGATCTCCCTCCATTACATTTTGAAAAAACTTTTGCTGTCATCTTTAACACAAGAGTAATCTGAAAGTTAAAATGCGATTATGTAAAAATGTTTTATTCAGCTATTTAAAATGTGCATAGGTTTATAATAGGGAATTTTCATTCTGGACATTTGTATAATGAAGGATGTATGTCATCTTCATGGTTAAACATGTCAATAAATAAAAAGCCATGATTTAATTTTTTTCTATTCGTCAATTCCTGAGATCTGCCAAACATACGGAACAAACAAGCAAAACACTCCTGAATGTTAACATTTTTTTAAAGATGGCATAGAGTTTGAGGAGATGTGGAGAGATGCTTCCATTTTCTATTTAAATAAAACTTCCCTATGTTTTCCCAGACCATAATGAAAGTGGACTATCTCAGACAACTCAAACCTCATTGCTCAGATTGATATTATTGCCTTCACCTAGCTAAGGAGTGATTTTTCTTTGTCATGTATTCCACTCGGATTCTGAGGAAAATTGAACTCTTTCTTAAAAAAAAAAGAGAGAGAGACATATACAACTCAAAATATGAGTATAGTTTTAGAGATTCAGAAGATAAGGCCTATTCATGGACAACAGGTTAAAAATTCCTGACCTGGTTTGAATAGTCTGGGAAAAAATTCCTTTTTCATCCAAATTTTTCAAATATTTTCTTTTGCTTAATTATGAGCATCCAGCTGTGAATGTGTACATAGATGCCCTACATATTCATATACTGAGAAGCATTGCTTCAATTTATTTCACCTTACTGCTGTAAATCCAGCCAAATGATCTGAAACTAGCTATTCAGAAATTTGCCGTTATAAACAAAAAAAGGCATACAGATGGGCCAAACAAAAGCCTAAGAGTATCTATTTTTATTATAAGATTATGATTAGTAACAAGTATTTTTAAATCACACATACATGTTCAAAACTGAAATAATATAATTTTTTTGTATGTGTGTGAGGAAGATCGGCTCTGAGCTAACATCTGTTGCCTATCTTCCTCTTTTGTTTTTTTCCTTCCCAAAGCCCCAGTGCATAGTGGTCTATCCTAGTTGTAGATCATTCTAGTTCTTCTATGTGAGATGCCTCCACAGCATGGCTTGGCAAGCGAGGAATAAGTCTGCACCCAGGATCCGAACTGGCAAACCCCTGGCTGCCAAAGCAGAGTGGGGGAACTTAACTACTCGGCCATACGGCCGGCCCCTGAGATAATATAATTAATTTAAAATATTTTTATTAATTCCTAAGTCCATTCCTAAGTTTTTCATTTTCTTCTTGAATGATCTTATAACACCACTACTTCATACAACTTCATATGATTAGTGTCCATATTTATAGAACATGGGAAAGGTTAAGTTTAAAAAAAATGATTTTAAATTTCTTTGTTCCATTTCCTTGCACATCGATTGAAAATGTTTTCCTGCTAAGAAACAACTTAAAATGGAAAATTTTACACATAACAAAAAGATATAAATGTTTTAGATCAGTTTCTATCATAGTGCTAAAATCAAGACAGTGATGCCCTAATATAGTTTAAATTGTATTAATTTTTGTTATTTTTAATTCCTCTTTTAAGATTGAAAAACTTTAATTCTAAGCTGATAAAAATTGCTAATTTAATTATGGAATAGCTGAAATACAGCAGAATCATTAATTTAGAGTCAATTAATACAGTATTTGAGATAATTTGATAAGCAAAAGTGCTATTTATGCAATATATGGAAAACAATTTTCACAAGTAAGTTAAGTATAAATAAGATTTTACAGGGACTATTTACTATTCTAAGAGAAGGAATTTTTAGTCAAATTAACAACACAATTTGCTGAGTTAATTTAGAAAGTTTTTATCTGTACATTACTGAAGATGCATTAGGTCCTCTGCTCTGCTGGACTTTATTAGCATAGTTCCTTATGCCATCTATATGTAATAGAAAGGCTCTTCTTTTTAATACTCTAGAACGAATTCTTCTCTTCATGTAGAGAGACCACGCACCTGCTTATCCAAATGAATATGTGAATCAGTCTGCTATATGAATTGGATTACAGACTCTAACGTCAGACCTAACACCAAAAACAACAACATATGACCCAAAAAAATCTGGTAAAATGTGAAAAATAAATAGTATTTGTTTACAATAAATATACATTTGCAGTTATATTGTCATCATGAGGAAACCAAAATCAGTCAAAATCACTAGCTAATCTAATGAGGTAGAAAAAAAATCTCTCTCAGCCATATTTTCTTATATGAATGGGGGAAGCTGGAGCAAGCTAACTGGCAATTAAGGGTTGAGGCTTGAATGGCCTTACTCGGTTTTTAAGCTATTATTAAGGATTTTTAAATTTCATCTATTTCATGTTATTTGTGTAATCAACTGACTATATAAAAATACATGAATCATTGAAATTTCTAGGCAAAGAAAAAGGACCATAAAAAAAATTAAGCAAATTAAGAATAAAAAGGAAGAAATAAGGTAACTATTTACAAAATAATACAATTTTCCACAAGAAAACTTAAAAGAATATAAACAAAAGTGTATTAGACTGATAGTGTTTTAGCAGTTTTGATGGATGATTGACCTTGAGCTAACGTCTGTGCCCATCTTCCTCTACCTTACATGTGGGAGACGTCCCACAGCATGGCTCAACAAGCAGTGCGTAGGGGATCTGAACTGGCAAACCCTGGGCAGCCGAAGCAGAGAGTGGAGCACGCAAACTTTCTCTGTGCCGCCAGGCCGGTCCCATCATGGTTTCTCCTTTCTTAACATATCAGTTATACTACCTTTGTTAGTGGTTACCCTAGATTTTGGAATATGTATTTACAACTAATCCAAGTTCACTTTCAAATAACATTACACTACGTCATGAGTATTATGAGTACCCATATAGCCATTTGTTACAATAAGAAATATTCCCAACTCCTCCTTCCTGTCCCTTATATCATTGTTGTTATTCATTTCACCCATATATGTGTACAGAAGCTATATATATAATTATATTATATACATAAATATACATAATCAAGCATATTCTTGATATTACTATTTTGAACAAACTGTTATCTGTTAGATCAATTAAGAATAAGAAAAAAATGTTTTTATTTTCTCTTCACTTATCCTTCTTTGCTTCTCCTTTCTTTGTGCAGATCTGGGTTTCCAACATATATCATTTTATTTCTCTCTAAAGAACTTCTGGCAACATGTGTTCTCAAATTTTGTTTGTCTGAGAAAGTCCATTTCTCCTTCACTTTTGAAAGATTATTTCACAGGGTGCAGAATTCTCTGTTGGTGTTTTCTTTTTTCTCAACACTAAATATTTTGCTTTATTCTCTTCTTGCTTGCGTGGTTTTGAGGAAAAGTCAGATGTAATTTTATCTTTGCTTCTCTATAGGTAAGGTGTTTTTTCCCTCTGGTTTCTTTCTGGATTTTTTTCTTTATCTTGAATTTTCTGTAGTTTGAAGATGATATGTGTCGGTGTAGTTTTTTGGCATTTATTATGCTTGATGTTTTCTGAGCTTTCTGGATCTGTGGTTTGGTATCTGACATTAATTTGGGGAAATTCTCAGTCATTATTGCTTCAAATATTTCTTCTGTTCTCTTCCCTCTTTCTTCTTCCGGTATTCCCACTATGAGTATGTTACACTTTTTGTAGTTGTCCCATAGTTCTTGGATATTCTGGGATTTTTTTTTCAATCTTTATTTTCTTTCCTTTTCTGTTTTGGAAGTCTTGATTGAGATATCATCAAGCTCAGAGATTCTTACCACAGTTGTGTACAATCTACTAATAAGCCCATCGACGGCATTTTCCACTTCTGTTACAGTATTTTTGATCGATAGCATTTCTTTTTGGTTCTTTCTTAGGACTTCCATCTCTCTGTTTACATTGCCGATCTATTCTTGTATGCTGTCTACTTTATCTATTAGAGCCCTTAGCATAATAATCATAGCTGTTTTAAATTCTCAGTCTGATAATTCCAACATCCTTGCCATATCAGGTTCTGATGCTTGCTGTCTCTTCAAACTGTGCTTTTTATCTTTTATTATGCCTTGTGATTTTTTTCTTGATTGCGAAACATGATGTACTATGTAAAATGAAGTGCCATAAAAGGCGTTTGGTAATGTGGTGGCAAGGTGTTGGAGAAGGGAAGCTTCTGTAATTGTTTCTTTTAGTTCTCAGTCTTTTAGTAAAACTGTGCCCCTGGACTGTGAACTTCTGCAGTGTTTATCACTTTTTTTCTCTCCACTTAGGTGGGTCAGTATGGCTGGAGTGGGATAGGGTTTGCTATTTCCCTTTTCCCACATGGAAGGTTAAAGCAGACTGGAGTTGGGTATTTCTCTTCCCCTAGGTCTGTTAGGCTCTGATAAAACTCCAGCAGGTTAAACACTTTCTCCTGAGAGCACCCTTTTAAGAAGAACAGAGTCCTCTGGCTTATTTCAAAATGGTTCTTTCCCCCGCACACTGCTGGAAGCAGGAGGGAATTTTTATGTGACCTTCACTATAAAAACCTGATTCAGCTCCCGGAGGTAAAACTTACAAAAGTTTGGGGGTT
Source organism: Equus quagga (assembly GCF_021613505.1). NCBI lineage: Eukaryota > Metazoa > Chordata > Mammalia > Perissodactyla > Equidae > Equus > Equus quagga. The sequence continues at coordinate 49,670,761 of NC_060274.1, read as the reverse complement.
CCCCTATGACTGGGTTCTCCTGGAGTTTTTAACTCTTAGACTTGTCCACTCTGAGATACTAGTAGTTAGTTGATTAAAGTTCTGGTTTTCCTACCTGAGCCCTGGTTCCTTTGGAAGTTTCAGTTTACGAATTTCTGCTCTGGTAATTTGTGATTCTCTCTTCACTTATCAGTCTCTCCAACCTTGGGAGCATCAGTTTGCCCTGTGACCTCATGTCTCTTATGGATTTAAGAAGAGTCATTGATGGTTCAGTTTGTTCAGCTTTTTACTTATTGGCAGAACGTACTGGCGATTTTCAAGCACCTTACACGTGGAGCCAAAAACCAGAAGTCCATTTTATTAGTAGAGGCAGAAAATTTCCTTGCAAAGGGTGGTGGCAGGTTTCCCAGATTTGACATCTATGCACAATGAGATCATAAAGCTTTTTGGTAAAAAGAAATTTATAGTATTTTTCTTCAGTAATTACAGGACCAAATGCCATAATCTCATAATAAACAGAATTCGGCAATATATTCAAATAATAATAGCTAAAGAAATAACTAAATAATAATACCAATAATAATAACAATGAAAAGTTTTCAACCTATCTATGAAAGAATGGTAATATAAGGGAGATTATAAATATTATATCATAAATATAAAGAGTTTTGTCCTGATGTGGTAACATTTAGTATATATTTTAATATAAAACCTACTTAAATAGTTAAAAAAGGGGTATTTCCTGTACATAATATAGGTATTATATCTAAAATCAAAGTTAAACATACATGTTTTATAGAAAAGGTAAGAAAAAAAGAGTAAAGACATACTAATTTAGGATAAAACAAATTATAAATTTAAGATTATTATAAAATGTTTTTAACATTTGGGAGACTTTGATTTACTATGTGGCATAATATTTCCCTGATTTTGAAAGGTAAGACTTGTTACTCCATTACAGGAAAACCGATATTTTCATAAGGAGAGGTTAAAGAACAAAATGACTGAGAACATTGAAATAAATAGACAAAAAGTTTTGTTTACATCTTAAATATCAAAATAAAATCACTTATATTATGAGTTAAATGTAAATAAGCAAAAAATTTAGAAGAAATAAAATGAGATGTTTATCATATATTAGAAAACATTTATTTATCTTTGACATATGAGATGAATCAGAAAAGTGAGTATCACCAGGTCTGAATATATGCATTGGGGAATTCTTTAATAGTTATCATAGTGCAGTCATTAAAAGCGAAGGTTATGAAAACACTTTGGATATGTTTTAAGCAAACACCAGAACACAAAATAATGTGTAAGCAATTGTTACAACTATGTGTAAGCAATTACACAAAAATGTAAATAGGCCATCTATGCAAAAATTTGACATTTTAGTAGACAGTTCTGTGTTTTTTGTTATAGTATTGGCACCTGAGTTAACGATTGTTGCCAATCTTCTTTTTTTTTTTCTGTTTTTTCTCCCCAAATCCTCCTGGCACATAGCTGTATATTTTAGTTGTGGGTCCTTCTAGTTGTGGCTTGTGGGATGCTGCCTCAGTGTGGCCTGCCGACCAGCGCCCTGTCCACGCTCAGAATTCGAACCAGCGAAACCCAGGCTGCCGAGGCAGAGCTCCCGAACTTAACCACTCCATCACGGGGTGGCCCCAGATAGTTCTGTTTTAAACACTTTATATTTACAGCTAAATCTAAGCCTTCATCTATATCCACACATACTAATATATTTATCTACGTCTGCATTTACCAAAAAAGAACCCCACAAAAAAAAAATAAAAAACAAAGTAGAAAAGGCCAGTTACGTAAACAGACAAATTAAATTTTGATTTTTTCTTTATACAAATGATATTTATTAATTGTAAAAAAAATTTAATAATCAAAAAAAAAGAGAGGAATGGATTGATAAAGGAAGAAGAGTGAGCGAATGGAGAAGAGAAGGAAGGAAGTTTTTACCAAAACATACCCATTGTAGATATTTTGGTGAATATTCTTCAAGAATGTTTTTAGTCTCCTACCATGTCAATAAATACCCATCTTCTTGTTACTCACAGTCTTGAATTTCGTTCTTTGGCTGCTCTGTGATTTACTTGCAATCTTTCACATGTCTAGACATACACGAGTATAAGCGGTCTGGGGGTGAACATGTTTGCACACGGACCTTCATGCCTATGTCTTCACATACATTTATAGAAAAACAATTGCTAGTTCAAAGGGTACAGTTTTAAAGGTTTCTTTTTTCTTTTTTTTGAAGATTAGCCCTGAGATAATATCTGCTGCCAATCCTCCTCTTTTTGCTGAGGAAGACTGGCCCTGAGCTGACATCTGTGCCTGTCTTCCTCTACTTTATATGTGGGACACCTGCCACAGCATGGCTTGCCAAGCGGCGCCATGTCCGCACCCTAGATCCGAACCTGCGAACCCCAGGCCCCAAGCAGAACGTGTGAACTTAACCACTGCGCCACTGGGCTAGCCCTTTTAAAGGTTTTTTTATACATGATGCCAAATTTAAATTATGAGACAGTACACAAATTTCCCACAGGTATATTTTGAGTGCCAATTCCGTACATAAACTTTCCCCTCTTGTGCTACTCATGCCTCCTTCTCCTTTGTATTTTGCATGTCTTTGATTGCCTATGCCCACTGTGCCTTCTTCTTGTTTATTGAATTCTGTTTATGAGAATGAGTTGCTTTGCTAATTTCTTTTGCCATTTTGGAATAGGGGGTACTGACCTTTTTACCTATTGAGTTTAGTTTTACATTGCAGAGTTAATATTTTATCTTTCACATTTGTTACAAATATTTTTATCTCAATTGAGCACTTTGTAGGTGATATTTTTGAGGTATAGAATTCATTTATCTAACATTTTCTACTGTTTATGTCATACTTAGAAAAAACAAAATGATCCTTGCCGCAAGACAATATTCACATGTGTTCTAAATCTTGAATGATTTCTTCCTTAATCCTGAAATTTTAATTTATCTGAATTTTACTTTCTTGTTTGTTGTTTCTAGTTTCATTTATTCAGGTCATTTTGGAGATACAAAAGTTCTACATTTTTATGTAAACATTTCATTAATCTGGTTTCTTCCTTGGATAGAATGCCACTTGTCCTCCGTTATGAAGAAAGGTGAAAGGTGGTCTACCCCTCGAAGAAGGGGTGCTGCTGGTATTACTTGATAGATACTTACTGATTTGGTTGTATAGTCGCCCCACTAGAATGCAAACTCCAGGAGCATGGGACTCAGTGTTCGCTCCATCCAGGGCCTGGTAGACAGGCGTTGGGACAAGGTTTGAGGAGGCAGGGCAAGCCTGGCGGGGCAGGATAGGAGTGGAGGACTCGGGGTCGGTGGGAGAGAGAAAAGAGCTGGAGGACTAGCGTGCGCTGCGCGGCCCTGTCCCGGCCACAGCGCCCGCGGAAGAGGGACCAGCAAGGACAGGCGGCGTGTCCCCTTGCGCCCGCGGCTCCCTTCTCCCCCGGGCAAGGCGGTGGCCTGGGGCCCCTCCGGAGGAGCCTACGGGAGCCTGTGTCGGGGCAGGGTGGGAGGTGGGAGTCAGAGGGGAGCGTGGAGCCTCCTCTGCAGGCGCCGCCCAGAGAGGAGAAGCGGCCGGGTGAGCAGCATGGAGACGCCGGCCGGCGCCCCCCTGCACTGAAACGCGCGCGCCCAAACCCGGGCGTGTATATACTACAAACGTCTGCTATGTATGTAACGACTACATTAGTATAAAGGGGAATATAGTCATATTACATGTTTTAGGACATTATCTTCCACCTAAACGTTAATTTTTTTCTCCTTATTATTAAAAGAAATTAAAGCATTTTTGTGGGTCTTAAAAGTCTTGTGGGTTCCTAGCACTGTGCCTAACATCAGCTCAGCCTGTCCTTTTCTCCATCTCCACTTTCTCCTTGCCTCTCTCTCTCATCCCTCCTCCTTATGCCTCTTCTTTTCTCCCCTTCCACCTCAGGCTCCTCCCCCTCCCCTCCCCCTCTCTCCTCTAGCTCCTGCCTTTCATCTCTAAAATTTTTAAACCTTCCCTGATGAATATTGTGCTCTCTCTTCGCTAATACAGAATATTTCCATTTTCATATACAAAAGTCTTTCAAAGTTTTAGTCTCTCTACACTCACTATCCTGTTTAATTTCTAGTCACATTTTTTTTTTGTACTCTTTCGATTACGTATTTTCTTGCCTAATTTTATACGTGAAAATACAAACTCTCCTTATTTTCTTTCAATATTTTCATGACTATTCTCACACTTATGTTCTCTACATCTACCTCAGAATTACCTTAAAAGATCTTAAAAATGTCTCTGGGATGTTAATTGCTTCATATAAAATAAATAAATTAATTTGGGGAGAATTGACTTCCAGGATATTGAATCTTCTCACTGGGTAGTGTGGTGTACTTACATGTATTGAAATTCTTTTTAGGTTTGACGATAAAGAATTATAATATCTTCATATATGTATCAGGTGTTTCTTAGTACTTTTATTCATAGGTATTTTAGACTTGTTATTATTGTCTATTTTTAAATTGTATTTCTGTTATTTTTGGTATAGAGAAAATGTTGCTTCATCTTTTTCCTCCAAAATGTATTTTTTAATTGAAATATATTTGGCATACAATACTGTGTAAGTTTAAGGTGTACCACATGTGGACTGGATACGTTTATACAATGCAGTGTAATTGCCATTGCAATGTTAGCTAGCACCTTCATCTCTGTGTCTTTTAAAAAATGCATCAAACTGATCTCTGTGTTATTAGCCTGCTCGTAATTTTTCATTTTATTCTCTTGAATGTTCTCTTGCAACAATGATGTTTATTATCTCACTTCTGAGCTTTATGCGTAGCTTTAGGTGGTCTATTGTAATGGCAAGGGTTTCCCAGAGAGTGTTAGCATATAATCGTTCATCATGGTTTCTGTTTTAAATATGGTTTTGACTGGTTCTATGACAGTTATTTGCTTATGTTATTGAAATATCCTTCTATCTAGATTATTTTCCCTTTTCTTAATCAAGGGTGGATTTGAATCCTATCACACATCTTTGACAGCTTTTAAGGTAATCACCTGGTTATTCTCTGTGATCTGATGCCTCATCTGAGCATATTTCCTAACAATATGTCGCTGCATTACATCCTATGCATTAGCTTTTATTAATTTGTATTAGTTAGCAAATACTTGTTTCAGGTGTTTTTTCCCCGCTCCATTCCTGAGATTGATATTGTTTTTTCTTCAGTATTTGCTAGGTTTTAGAAATGAAACTTTCATGAAACAAACTAGAAATATTTTTAGTTTTCATACTTTGAAATGGATTCCATGAAATAAAAATTATCTTTTCCTTGATTGTTTGAGAGAACATGTAACGAATTTCTCATGTAATCAATTTCTTTCTAGGATATGATTCTTGACAACTTTGTCTTTCACATAGTTATTGGTCTGCTCAGAATTGCTTCTAACTGACTCAATTTTGGTGTTTTATATTTCCTAAGGAAACCAGAAATTTATAGATATTTTTAAATTTATTTAATAATTTAATTTATTTAGTATATATTTTTCTATATGTCCCTGTATATGTATATATGTGTATATGTATATATATATGTATGTATTGTTCTTTTTAAGTTTAACTTCTAATTGTAGTCATCTCTCATTTCTCATCTGATTTGTTTCTTCTTTTTTCTTTATCAAACTAGCTAGAGATTTGGTATTGTATATTTTATCATTATATTTTGTTTGGAAATTGAGCCTCCAGGCTTTTTTTAAGGACTATCTTTAACATCTGTTTTCTAGTTAATTTCTTCTTTTGTCTCTGCTATTCTTTCTGTCTACATGTCCAAAGTTATCTTTCCAAGTTGTTGAGTGAAATGCTTAGGTCATTTCTTTCCTTCTTGATTAAAAACAAATTGTCATTTTATTGGCTTCTCTTTTTTTCCTATGAAGGCAAATTTTAAAAAAATTTAAAAAATCTAATTATTTGGGTTATTTACTCCATTTTTAAATTGTTCCAGTGGTTACCTTTAAATTTATTTATTTAGGTGTGAAATTTGCCAGGGAAATTTTTAGAAATGTTTTCCTAAAGTCATTTTATGAAGTCATTAAATTTGGGGGGAATGGAAATCTCCCAATATTTGGGGTGGTATTACACAGGATGATTACAGTTTTCCACAAAATATTCTTTGTGCTATTATCTATTTAATCTATTCTTTAATGTAATTTGGACAATAATAACCCATTTTTAAGAGTTAACTCATTCCCGGGCATTGAGGACTTAGCCATTCTTGCAAATCTTTTCTTTGAAACAGTGGCTACTCTATTGTTTTCTAAGCTGCCTTAAAAAAGAATCTAATAAAACCTCCAATAACTTCAGAACTAGAACTAAAGGCTGCTGTGAGATAATGGGAGGAAGGAAGAAAAAAGAGGAAGATGGACCATGTAGTCATAAGTGGGCAAGCTTTAAACAAAATAATTGAAAGAGTTGCTGATGACACATTGTTTATTCAGTGAAGCGAAAAAAATCTGCCTTTTTTTGATACTTTAAGGTTCTCTAACTACTGACATAAAATGAGTCCTGTCTTCTTATGGCAGGGTGGGTTTTTCTCCTCACGATTCAAGAAGAGCACAGGAGAAAGAATAAGGGAAATTAGAAAAAGATGGAAAATGAAGTACTTTGGAGGTGCTATGAAGTAATGGAATTTTTAGTTTGGAAAATACCTACTCATTTATTCCAGAGGTAAAAAAAATCTAACTATCATTAGAATTTTTGAGAGTTAAAAGAAAATATACTGAATCTACTGCATCACAATCTCTGGAAATGAGACATGGGGATTTTAATTCCAAAAAAGTTTATGTGATTCTGATCAAAGACAGGATTAAGAACCCACTGAATACAAAGATGTCACATAGATTGGGAAACCAGAGCCCCGGGGCAGTGCAATGGCCACCACCAGCTTGCTGGCTAGCTGTTGGTCAGAAAGCTACTTAGTGGTGGAAATAGCACAAGAATTAACAGCAGCTGTGGGATCTTGAAATTTGTACTGGGATTGGTATCTGATGGTTGAATATTACCAGGTCTTGCCACCCCCTGGCAGTGTGCCTTTGGATAAATTATTTAACCTTATTGAGCCTATATGTGACTCATAGTTAAATGAAGACATACCAATCGTGCAATTGTCTGTTAGTATGAATATTTTTAAAGCTGTTAAGTACTCTCTAATTTACAAGATAATGTTTAGGGAATTTTACGTTATCTTTATCATAATCAACACTATCATCCATATTTTCTTATTACCAATCTGAAACTCTTCAGTCACATTGCAAAAATAAAGAATAGAATGAAAGTTATCAAAGGACATTATATAAGCATGTCATACCTCTTCCCTTTTTCCTTACAGAACACAGATGTTCACACTTGGGCCAAGAGCAAGAGTCAGGATCCCCATGGATGTCTTTCTCTTTTCTCTGTTTAACTAAAATATCTTTTTTTTCTTTCTCATAGCTATAACTACCCACTCAATTTATGAAAACAGATAGGACTGCATTGGAGTAAATCAGTAATGTATTTTAATCATCACCTTCTTTTGTATCTAAACTAATTGTGTCACAAGAATTAATTACAATGAAATACTAAAGTTTGATGACTAAGGATATTTTTATTGTTCAAAATGTTGTTTTATTTAGTGTTTGATTGAACTGAGGGAGTTCAGATGCAGTTTTTACCCAGAGATTTTTTTTTTTGACTGTGAATGCATCCTGTTAATTATAAAACATATAAGAATGATGTCACATTTAATTTGTGTAGTTGTACAGTTTAATATACTATTATGCCCACTTTTATGTTGCTGCTATGGTGTTTAGAATTATGTATCCTATTAGTTAGTTTAAATATTGGCATTATTAATACTTGTATTTGTTCAGATGTGAAAAATGACAGTTTTATCTTGTTTCAGCATTTTTCTTGTTAATTATAAAACAGTTTAAGTATTGTGTTTGAATTCGTTAACACTGCTTAGTAGATTTTTAAATTTGAAATTTCATCTTATGTTTTCAATAAGTTTTGTGAGATATTATGTTTATAATGACTTAAATGTGAATAGCCCTTAAATTTAGTGATTATTTTTTCACAAGCTCTACGCCATTCTCGACTGACTAGAATGAACTCCCTAACACCATAATTAAGTTTAGAATACTTCTATAAAATTTCCAGAAGTATTATTTAATTTGTATAAGATTGGCCCATAATTGAAATATAGATAATTAGAGAAATCAGAGATCTGAGAAAAATTAAAGATTTCATTAGTGCTTCTGGCACCTTATAAAGCATCAGCTAAAGAAAATGCTGAAAAATACCAACCTCAGTAGAGTATTGATCTTTCCAATGCACTCAACCTCTCCATAAATAGTTTTCTTAAACATACAAATTAAGTGCGCTATAAAAGAAAAGCAATCCTTGGTGTACTAAATAGGATTAGAAAGAGTTCTATAACACTTTCTTCCTAAGCTTTAACAGATACCAGAAGAATTCATTTTTGATGAGTAAGACAACTCTAACACAGTTTCACAATTCATCAACTTAAATTAGTTAATTTCCACAGATTAACCAATTACTTAATTTTATGTCACTCGACAATTGTCCTTCAATTTGTGTCTTTTTTATGTCAATACATTTATTTGAATGTCTTGCAACTATTACTTTCATGAAATTAAATCAATTAAGTCAATTAAGTGGTTAGAATAAAAAATTCTTTATATAAGATATAAAATTGCCAAACACCAGAATTCTTGGGTATTTTTATCCAAAATATATAAAAGAATGAAGTGAAAAAATTACAGTAATAATTTCTCAAGATTTTAAAGTATTATGTTATACTGTAGATGGTAATTAGCAATCCAAATAAATGACTGTCTCTGTCAAGACTTGAAGAGGAAAAATAAAGAACTTCACTATATACATTCTCCTCCAGCTCTCCTAACTCTGTGTCCTTCCTCTCTTGGGGAAAGAAAGGAAAGGAAACAGTATAATGAAGACCGATAAGTTAAATTTAAGGCAATTAGGGAAAAAAGAGGAGTGAGAGACAAGGTGGAAGGAACTGTATGACTGATTCATATCCAATCAGGAGAAGGATAAATTCACACACAAAAAGAGAAAAGGGTAGGATACTCCTCTATCCTATAGACCTATCTCTCTCTTCAACCCCAATCTATTGGTATATATGTGCATATACCAGTAGTGTATATATATATATATATATATACACACACACACATATACGTACACACATATACACTGTTTATGACTCAAATCTTCTTTTGCATGATTTTACATATATAAAAGAATTTGTGTGAAAATTCATTCCTGTGTAACATGTCATCTTACGTCTTATGGGGGTTAGGTTTTGCCAACACCAGATAAAACAAACTGAACACCTTATACTGTCTTCAATTTTAAATGAGCTATAGAAAATATTAACCTTTATTAGATATGGAAATCATAGTCTTTTACGTGGTTAATGTTGAAGCTAATAATACATTTATTTATTAGTGATATGTATTCTCAAAGGCTGGAGGACTTTTAAAGAAGTGTTGCTGTGTATTATCCTCTCAACTTAATCTAAATGTTTTTTGAATTGGAATGTTTAACAGAAAAATGATGAAATCAGACATACTTGGCTTGAATGCCTGCTTAGCTATTGGTTTAGTGAGTAAGTTTATACAAAAGACTTGACCTCTCCATGCCTCAGTTTTCTCATCTGTGGTGTTAAAACATACTCTTTGTATGATTGTTGCATTAAATTAGACAATGTCAAGTCCTGAGTCATCCTGCTGAGAGCCATTTTTCTGTGTTTTCTATTTGATTTCTTGGTCTCATAGGACACTGGCGTATAACCTGCCCCCTCGTCAGTTTCTGTAGAACATTGGTCCATTATCTATTCATGAGTGACTGTTACAGCCTTGAACCCAGGTGGTATTCAAGGTCACCTCCACCATGTGGAGGTCGTTGCCACATTCCTCCAAAGCATCTGTACGTTGTTGCTTGGATACCGTCATCTAAGTCCAGGGATGAGATGTAGTTGACATTTCCTCCCTACCTTTTCCTTATATTGACAAAACTCCTTCCAGATGTCATCTATTTGGTCCGGACACCAGGCAAAGCAACATCCAGGTGTTTTCATATCCATTCTTTCCACAAACCTCACCCCAGCTAAGGGAGTCAGTTCATTCTTTCTACCCCTCCTCTTCTGTGATTTCAGAGCATGCTAATTTTCTTCATATTTTCTAGCTCCTCCTATTGGACCTCAGCATCTCCCAAGTCAACATTTTCTCATACTTTGGAGAGCCATATGTCTTAAAGTTCAACTGAATGTGTTAACCTAAGTCGTCTTATTTTTGTAATTTCTATTTCATTATATTTTGCAGTGAACTAGATATTAAAACCACAGATTCCTCGGGCAAATATATTTTGTATGAGTCAGTCTTGCTAGCTTGACTTGGTCCAAGTGAAAGGAACACCAATCAGTGAGAATCAAATTTCAAGTATAACATCTGTACTTTAATACTATATAATCGTTTTTGGTCCAGGGTGCTGCAGTTTAATTCAGGGCCTTACAAATGAATGGCAGTGATGCTTTTGGGTCTGGTCAAGCAAGATCAGTTTTATCCTAATTTTATTCATTTATAATATTATACGAAGCAATATGTAACTTTGACTATCATTGATATCTCTGCACTGCTAATGGAGGCTTAGTGACCCATCTCTACTAAGAAAATATACATTATCATAAGGTAACTATAGTATTCTATCTTGGTGAAATATTGTCTAGGTAGCAAATGACATATGAAAAATGACAAAAACAATTAATTTTCTGGAAAGTGTGTTTCTGTAATGACAAATATTGAGATAAAATGGGAAAAATTCAGTATATTAACTGGATATTTCCAAATACTTATTCAATGAATTGTTGAATATTTGTTGGCCATTTTCTGGTTTATTCTGGATACTTGACATTATTTAGACACAGTCTTTGTTTATATCATATTATATTATTAACGTAATATTATATTCTTGGTAATTTTAAACATTGTTAGTAATTAATACACCTCTCTAGAATATATTGAGCTCTAGCCTACCTCTATTATTCCTATTAAACCATTAATTAACAAGAGGGGACACAGTCAATTATTTCCACAGAACCCTCTTCCCTTTCATCCATGAAAGCAATATTAACCGAAGTGATTCAGAGTATATTGTTTAATGCATTGAATAAAAAAGAATATTCATCAGGACAATTTTTGCCTCAAAAACAATCATTTCCAACTTTAAACAATTGCTTCTGGCATTCTAAGCAATTGCCCATCTCCACTTTGTTTCACTGTAGACTGCATGCACTTCTAAAATCCAAGTTTGCATTAATGTCACTTTGTGTACTGGGTTATTTATATTAGTTGTCTGTGTTGATCCTGCCCACTAGATACTTGATAAAGTTCTGCTTTTCTGTACTGCTCAGAAATAGAGTGATCAAATTCTTTCTCCATTAACAGTTCTGAGAACATGTGAGGAAAATTTTAGAATATGAAAACCCACCAAGAAACATTTCCCTTAAAACAGAGCAATAAGGAGGTATCCTGAGTTTTGCACAAGTGTGAAGTGTCAATGTATTTAGTATCTGAAGAGAAAAAGTGCTCATCTAGAGGTAACATAATAGTCAAAACATTTGAGAAAATGGTTCGTAAGTGATGCATCCTTAGATGTGACAGCGCGAAGGCAAATAGAGAGTATGAGGATGATGTGAGAATATAGCAAGGAGATATAAATAGTCAATCATGAGGGAATAAAAGGCAGAGATTGACTGTCAAACAGGATTACTTTTTCTAAGACTCAGGATGCTTAAATAAATATTGAAAAGGTGAGGGTAGAAAATAATATGAGGGAGGAAAAATGTAGTAAATAAAATTCAGATTAGATTCTCAAACGAAAGATGCAAAAAATCAGGTAAAATATATATAGTCTCATAATAAGAGGGAGGAGGAGACAATAAGAAAAAAATGGAATCATTTTGTCATAACATTATTTAAAACATTTTGTGTACATTTTCTCTTATAAGCTTCCTAACAATACTGTCGTAGGCAGAATAAAATAATGGCCCCCAAGATGTCCAAATTTGAATCCCAGGAACCTGTGAATATGTTAGGTTGCACGGCAAAAGGGAATTTGTAGATATGTGTAAACACAAGGGGATTTTTCTGTAATCTTCATCCTGAGAAGCTGGTATGGCTCCTGGTATTAAAACTCGCAAAAGTGTGAGGGCCCTGAAGACTGGTCCAACCTGGTGTTTTTGACTCTCAAGCTACCTCACACTGAGCCTCCAGCAATTCCTCAATCATATTAGAGGTTTCCCACCAGTCCTGGCACCATCAGCAGGCTTCTGCTCCTGGTAAGCTGTGATGCTCAGTCTGTCTAACTCTCCAGTTTTTAGAGAGTGATTTATCCTGTAACCTCAATTCTGTGATGTATCTAAGAGGAATTGTTGATTTTTAGTTTGTTTAGTTTTTTTCTTGTTTTGAGGAAAGGAATGACGACTTTCAACCTCTTTTCATATTGGACCAGACAATGGAAGTCTGCTGTATCTTTTTGACATGACTCTATTTGACCATCTCCTTGCCTTCCCATTATCTTGTATGTTTCTTGCTCAGTCTTAGCATCAAACATTATCTAAGATCTCTCTTTTCTTTTGAAAATGTTCTGCCTTAGGGGTCTTTTATTTTTGTTCCTCTTAAAATAACTACAAGCAAATGTATAGTTGTTGGGCTAGGTCATGAAAAATAATGTCATAAAAGGTACCTACTCAGTGTTTCTCTTACTATAAGATCTATGAATTATTTTATTATTGAATAAGTTTGACATATAACATTGTATAAGTTTTAGGTGTAAAGCATGTTACTTTGATACATTTATATTTTGTAATATGATTGCTGATGTAGCAATGTTTATCATATTTGATAATTATAGTACAATATCATTGTCTATATTCAGTATATTGTGCATTAGATCTCTATGGCTTATTTACTGCTCATTACAAGTTTGTACCTTTAAACACAATCACTCTTATCCCTCCCCACCCCCTCCATTCTCTGGTAATCACCATTTTACTCTCTGTTTTTTTACAAGTTTAGCTTTTTTATATTTCACATATGAGTGATATCATACAGTACAGTGATGAGTCACTTAATGACAGGGATATGTTCTGAGAAACACGTCGTTAGGCCATTTCCTCACTGTGCAAACATCATAGACTATTATGATGTTCATAGACTGTTATACAAACCTAGATGGTATAGCCTACCACACACCTGAGCTATATGGTACCAATATTACAGGACTTTGTCATATATGCAGTCCATCATTGACTAAAATGGCATTATATGGTGCATGACTGTACTTGTCTTTGTCTGACTTATTTCACTTAGCATAATGTGCTCAAGATCCATCCATGTTGTCCTCAATCTCATGGCTCCTTTCTCATAGCTTAATAATATTCCCTTGTGTATATAAACCATGTCATTTTATCCATTCATCCATTGACAGGCAGTTGGGCTGTTTCCATATCTTGGCTATTGTGAATAATGCTGCAATAAACATGGGAGTGCATGTATCTCATTGAAATCCTGTTTTCATTTCCTTTAGGTACCCAGAATTGGAATTGATGGATGGCATGGTAGATCTGTTTTTAATTTTTTGAGGAACCACCATACTGTTTCTCGTAGTGGTTGGACCAATTTACGCCCCCAACAACTATGTATAAGGGTTCCCTTTTCACCACATCCTCAGCAGAACCTGATATCTCTTGTCTTCTTGATGATAACCATTCTAGCATGTGTGAGGTGATATATCATTGTAGTTTTGATTTGTATTTCCCTGATGACTAGTGATGTTGAACATCTTTTCATGTTTCTGTTGGCCATTTTGATATATTCTTTGGAAAAATATCTGTTTAGTTCTTCTGCCCATTTTTCACTTACATTGTTTGCCTTTTTTCCTACTAAGTTGACTGAATTCTTTATTTATTTTTGATAGAAACCCATTATCTGACATAAAGTTTGCAAAAATGTTCTCCCATTCTGTAGGTCATCTGTTCATTTTGTTAATTGTTTCTTCTGCTGTGCAGAAGCTTTTGAGTTTGATGTGGTCCTATTTGTTGTTTTTTGCTTTTGTTGTTTGTGCTTTTGGTGTCATGTTCAAAATATCATTGCCAAGATTAATATTGATGAGCTTCTTCCCTCATTGTCTTCTAGGAGTTTTATGGTATCAGGTCTTATGTTTAAGTCTTTGATCCATTTTGAGTTAACTTTTGTGAGTGGTGTAAGATAGGGGTCCCGTTTTATTGTTCTGTATGTGTTTCTCCAATTTTCCAAGCACAATTTTTCGAAGAGATCATCCTTTCTCCATTGGTATTCTTGGCTCCCTTGTCAAATATTAGTTGACTGTATACACGGATTTAATTTTGGGCTCACTATTCTGTACCATTGGCCAGTGTGTCTATTTTTGTGCCAGTAATGTACTGTTTTTATTATGGTGGCTTTGTAATATAGTTTGAAATCTGGAAATGTGGTACATCCAGCTTTGTTCTTTTTTCTCAGGATTGCTTTCTCTCTTCAGAGCCTTTTGTGTTTCCACACAAATTTTAGGATTGTTTCTTCTATTTCTATGAAGAATGCCTTTGGTATTTTGTTGGGGATTGCATTGAATCTGGAGATGGCTATGAGTAGTAAGGCCATTTTAACAATATTAGTTGTCTCAATCCATGATCACAGGATATATTCCCATTTGTTAGTGTTTTCTTCAATTTCTTTCATCAAAGTCTTATAATTTTCATTGTATAGATCTTTCACTTTCTTGGTTAAATTTATCCCTAAGTATTTTATTGTTTTTGATGCTCTTGTGAATGGGATCTTTTTCAGATGCTTCATCATTAGTGTAAAGGAATACAATTGATTTCTGTATGTTGATTTTGTATCCTGCCACTCTGCTAAAATCCTTGATTAATGCCAACAGTTTTTTGACTGACTCTTTGGGATTTTTCTCTATATAAGATGATGTCATCAGTAAATAGCAACAATTTTACTTCTTACTCTCCAATTTGGATGCCTTTTGTTTCTTTTTCTTGCCTGATTGCTATATCTAGGACTTCCAGTACTATATTGATTAGGAGTGGTGAGAATGGATATCTTTGTCTTATTCTTGATCTTAGAGAAAACACTTTTAATTTTTCTCCATTGAATATAATGTTAGCTGTGGTTTTATTGTATGTGGCCTCCGTTATGTTGAGGTATGTTTCATCTATACCAATCTGTTAAGGGGTTTTGCTATGAAAGGATGTTGTATTTTGACAAATGCTTTTTCTGCATCTATTGAGATGATCATGTGATTTTTATCTTTTATTTTATTGAGGTGCTGTATTACATCTATTTATTTGCATATGTTGAACCATCCTTGCATCCCAGGGATAAATTCCACCTCGTCATGATATATAATCTTTTTAATGTGTTCTTGAATTCAGTTTGCTAATATTTTGTTGAGGATTTTTGCATGTATATTCATCAGGGATATTGATCTATAGCTTTCTCTTCTTGTGATATCCTATTTGGTTTTGGTATCAAAATAATGTTGGCTTTGTAGAATGAATTTGGAAGTGTTTGCTTATTATTTTGGAAACATTTAAAGGAGAATTGGTATTAATTCTTCTTTAAAAGTTTGATATAATTCTCCACTGAAGCTGTCTGGTTCTGGAATTTTCTGTGTTAGGAGCTTCTTGATTACTGATTCAATCTCTTTATCCATTATTGGTATCCTCAGATTTTCTATTTTTAGCTGATTCAGTATTGCTAGGTTGGTTGTTTAGAGTAATATATTTATTTATTCTAAGTTATGTAATTTGTTAGCATATAATTATTCACAGTAGTCTCTTATGATTCTGTGTATTTCTGTAGTATCAGTTGTAATGTTTCCTCTTTCATTTCTAATTTAATTTATTTGAGTCTTTTTTTCTTAGCTAGTCTACCTGAAGGTTAGTCAATTTTGTTTATTTTTTTGAAGAACCAGCTCTTAGTTTCTTTGATCCTTTTTATTTTTTTTTCTGGTCTCTATTTCATTGATTTCCACTTTGATCTTCATTATTTTCTTCCTTCTTCTAATTTTGAGATTAATTTGTTCTTCTTTTTCTAGTTCCTTGAAGTACAGAGTTAGGTTACTTAGTTGAAATCTTTCTAACTTCTTAATATGTGCATTTGTTGCTATAAACTTTCCTCTCAGACTTGCTTTTTCTGAATACCAAAATATTTGATACATTATATTTCCATTTTCATTTGTTTAGAGATAATTTTTCATTTCTCTTTTGGCTTCTTCTTTAACTCAATAGTTGTTTAGAAGTGTATTATTTAGTTTTCATATTCTACAAGATCTCAGTTTCCTCTTGTTGATTTCTAGTTTCATACCACTGTGGTCAGAGAAGATAGTTGGTACGGTTTCAATCTTCTTAAATTTGGCAAAATTTATTTTGTGTCCTATCCTATATCTATCCTGAAGAATTTTCCATGTACACTTGAGAAGAATGCATATTCTGCTGCTATTGGTTGGAAAGTTCTTTATATGTCTATTAATTCCATTTGTTCTAAAATGTGGTTCAATCCCAATGTTTTTTTTTTGATTTTCTGTCTGGATGATCTATTCATTAATTATAATTGGGTATTGAAGTCTCCCACTATTATTGTCTTGTCTATTTCTCCCTTAAGATCTGTTATTATTTGCTTAACATAGTTTGGTGCTTGGGTGTTGGCAGCATATACTTTTACAATTTTTATGTCTTTTTGTTGTACTAACTCTATTTGGATTCCATTTATTTATTCCATTTATTATCTTCCATCCTTTCACTTTGAGCCTATGTGTGTCTTTAGAGCTGAGATGAGGCTCCAGAAGGAATATAGTTGGGTTTGTTTTTTTACCCATCCATCCTCTCTGTGCCTTTTGATTGCTGAGTTCAATCCATTTACATTTAGGGTGATTATTGATATGTAAGGACTTACTAATTCTATTTTATCTTTTGCCCTCTGGCTGTTTTGTTTTTCCGTTGTTTCTTTTTTCTTCTGTTTCTGTTTACCTTTATAAGTTGGTAATTTTCCATGGTGATTTGCTCTTTCTCTTCTTTTTTTATGTTTCATGTCTCTGCTTAAGACTTTTGCTTTGTGGTTGCCACAAAGCTTTACAAAATACATTTAATAGATAAAATAGTCTTTTTTCTGCTGATAGTAATTTATCTGCATTTGGCTGTTAATGTTCCATCCTTTTACTCTTCCCCTTTTATATTTTTGATGTCACAAATTATCTTTTTTTATGCTGTGATTTTGTTACCATGTTGTAGTAGCTATAGTTATTTTTTGATACTCTTTTTCTTTAAGCTTTATGTTATAATTTAGAGTTTAACATACTATTCTAAAAAAGAATTACAGCTTTCGAATTCTGACTGACTATTTATCACCTTAATCACAGTATTGTGTGCTTTTGTTTCATCTGAAGAATTTATTTCAACATTTCTTGTAGGACAGGTCTAGTGGTGGTGAACTTCCTAAGCTTTTGTTTGTCTAGGAAAGCCTTTATTTCTCCTTCATGTAAGATGCACAACTTGCTAGATAGCATATTCCAGGCTGACAGTTTCTATCCTCAATATTTTGAATATATCATTCTGCTGTCTCCTGGCTTGTAGAGTTTCTGCTGAGAAATCAGCTGATCACCTAATTAGGGGGTCTTTTGTAGGTTACTGCTTTTTTTCCCCTGGCTACCTTTAAAATTCTTTCCTTATCAATGACTTTTGACAATTTTAATTTAAGGTGTCTTGGAGAAGGTATTTTTGCATTGAGATAATAAGGTATTCTATTTGCTCCCCTGTCTTGTATATCTAGTTTCTTCCCCAGGTTTCAGAAATTCTAAGTTATTATTTCTTCAAATAAGTTCTCTTCTTGTTTCTCCCTCTTTTCTTCTTTTGGAACACCCACTCTTCTTATCTTGCCCTTTCCAAAGAAGTCTGATAGCTCTTGTGGGTTTCTTCACTTTTTAAAAAATGTTAGTTCTTTCTCCTATTCCACCTGAATTATTTCTAGATTTCTATCTTCCAGCTCACTAATTCTCTCTTCCATCTGATCTACTCTATTTCCAAAGCATTCTTCCTTTCATCTGTTGAGTTCTTCTGCTCCAGAGCTTCTGTTTGGTCCCTTTTTAGAATTGCAGTCTCTTTGGTAGAGTATTCCTTTTCATTAATTTTATTCCTGAGATCACTTTATTGCTTTTCTGAGTTTGTTGGAGTTCATTGAATTACTTCATAACAGTTATTTTGAATTCCTTATCAGTTAGATCACAATATTCTGTGTGCTTGGGTTCAGTTGCTGGAAAATTATCATTTTTTTGTGATACTGTATTATGGTGATTTTCCACAGTGTTTGATGAAAAGTGCTTTTGCATTTGAAGTAGGAAACACCTTTTTTATGTAGGCAAGGCCTTGTTTACTTTGATAATAACAGTTCAAATTGGTAATTAGAGATCTTCCTTTTGTTTTTCAGAAGGTGGTGTTGTAGCACAAGTTTTTGGGTTTTTCTCCCACCAGAGCTAACTCATCACTAAAGTTTGCAAGTGGGAACACATGTCAAAAAAAATCTGTCATAAAAAATGGTGGCGGCAGAATGGAAGGAGGTGTGTAGATAGCAGTTGGAGCTTTTGGTGTGCCCATTTCCCAGTAGAGGGAACCTTGAGTAAGGCATGTCAGAAATCTGTAGACTAGAATCCCAGTGCAGACAACAGGAGAACCTTTACTTCAGCTGTCTTTGCCTACTCCCCTTTTCTTTCCCTCTCCCCACTCACTGTGCTCTCCTCAGAGAAAGCAATGATTCCCTCTACCTGCAGAACACACAGTGGGCAAACCTCCACTCACTGCCTTCACTCTTTACCTCCTCTACCAGAAATAGTGTGCTGTTATGCTGTCAACCTGCTACTGCCTTCTCTACTGCCATCTTCTCTGCCACCATATCTGTCACCTGCAGACCTACTGCCACTGTTTTCACTCCACTGCCTCTTCCATGATCCGCTCCGCCCATTTTAGGAGCATAGATGTAAGGATCTCTTGAGGGATCTGGTATGCTGTGGTAAGCTGAGTTTTTTTTAGGTCATGAATGTCCAATTAGTTGTAAATTGAAGAGTAGAGAAAAAAGAAATGACTCATACTCTCATGATGCTGACATCACCCCAAGATCTCTTTTTATTGGGGTTGATATTGAAAACCACACTCAGGGTATTAAGGATGTTTATTACTATGAAGTTATTTCTTCTACATCCTTTCCAGTCATAGAGCTAGATAAGTGTATTATTTTGAAAAGAAAAATAAATTTGAGTATGTATCAATATTTTGACTCAAATTTAAGATTACAGGAAATTTACTTAATTGTTTTGGTTTATATTTACTTTATAAACATTTTGTTTTACTAATCTTTTTCTCTTTTATAATAGCTTAAAACACAAACACTTTACAGCTGTACAAAAATATTTTCTTTCTCTATATTCTTTTTCTATAAGCTTTTTTCTATTTTAAATTTGCCTTTTTGTTTTTACTTTTTAAACTTTATTTTTAGCAACTAAAACACAAATACACACATTAGCTAGACCTACACAGTGTCAGGGTCATCAATATCACTATCTTCTGCCACCACATCGTGTCTCATTGGAAGGTCTTCAGGGACAGTAACATTGATGGAGCAGTCATCTCCTATGATAATAATGCTTTCTTTTAGAATATCTTTTGAAGGACCTGTCTGACACTCTTCTTGAGGAAGTTTCACTCTTTACAGAAATATGTCTATGATGATTTGCTTCTTTTTTTTTTAATCATAGATTTGATTGTAAGCAGATAATGCACCAGGAATATTTCTATTGATAAAAATCTTTTGGTGTTAGGGTACATATTTTCAAACTTTTTAAGGAGCTTGTTGAGGACTGTAAAAGATTCTGCTAAACCCTTCACTATGAATTTTCTTGAGAGTTCTTCTCTTTTTCCAATTTTCTTTCCTTTTGCTTCTTCTTCAGCTATGCATCCCTCTTCCAGTTCTAATAACTCCTCATTAGTCAATTTCTCAGGAACCACCTCTAGGGGTTCCTCGATGTCATCCTCATCCACACTCAGATTCAAGTTGTTTGCTATCTCAACCACAGCCTTGTTGATTTTTGTAACCTCCTCATCCTTGACAAATCCTTTGAAATCATGGAACAGACTTCTTGAATATCTTCTTCCAGATGTCATTCATACACTCCTTGGTGATATTACTCCAAGCCCAAGCAATGTTCTTGATGCCATCATAGATGTTGTAATTCTTCCATAATTGCATATATGCCTTATCAGTGTCTTCCGTAGTTGCAGCAATAGCCTGGGCAAAAGTCTTCCTCGGGTAGTAGGCCTTAAAAGCTCCTATAACTCCTTCATCTATTGGTTGGATCAAAGAGGTGGTATTTTTAACCTTTTACAAAATCATTAATAATAATTTGCTTGTGTAATACTATAAAATACATAAATGAAAACGTAACAATATACAAAGAACTTCAGGGAAAAATAATAGATACGGAATTCTTTAACACTACTTTCATTCCTTGACAAATTATTTAGGCAGTGATGAATAAGCAAACTTGAGTGAATAATTAATAAGTAGGAGGATGAAGTAGTTAGGGAAAATGAGAAGGGAAAGCATAGAGAAATGAGAAAAGAGAAAAAGAGAAATTGTTAAGAGCATGGATTATGCAATTAGACTGCATGGGTACGAATTCAATCTCATCATTTATTAGCTGTGTAACCTTGGGCAAGTCATTGACCAAGTTTGTTCCTTGGTTTCGTGGTCTTTTTTTTTTTTTAATATTGGCATTTGAGCTAACATCAGTTGCCAACCTTTTTTTTTCCTTCTCCCCAAAGTCCCCCAGTACATAGTTGTGTATTCTAGATATAGGTCCTCTGGTTGTGCTATGTGGGGCATCACCTCAGCATGGCTTGATGAGCAGTGCTAGGTCCGTGCCCAGGATCTGAACCAGTGAATCCCTGGGCTGTCAAAGCAGAATGCATGAACTTAACCACTCGGCCATGGGGCCAGCCCCTCTTGGTCTTTTAAATGACAATGATAAAAAGTAGCTTCTTTACGAATTGTTATAAAGATGAAATGAATTAATAGATGTAATGTTCTTTATCTGGAAAATAGAAAGTATACAATATACTATATATATCATTACATATTATATATAATATATATGATATATATATATATACCATAGAAAGCACGATAGGTTTTTTTTGTTAACTTGATGTAGTTTTACTTATGTCTATTTTTGTATTACAAATTTTTGTCCTATTTTAATGGGCATTATTTCTTCCTTTATCTCATCCAAAATATACCTATTCAAAAGTCATAAGTTTCCATACAATTAATTTAATTTGAAATGCATTCATGTTTCAGTAATTCATTCTGTTGGTTGCCTTTCTTAGCATTAGATTTCATCAAACACTTTGTTTTTGTGGCTTACAGACTTATTTTCAGCATCTGTTTTTAAGGTGTCTTCAATTTCTTCTCTTTTGGTTCACTCCAACCCATGTTTATCTTTTCCTAATTGTCTTTTCACAGCCTCTTCCACCTGGTACACAAGGTCCCAGTCTAAAAGGCATGTGTCTTTAAAAGGCATGTCAGTGGTTTTGTGCTGTGCAGATCCAGGCATAGAGCCAGCTGGTAGCTCCACTGAATTCCTGGTGAGGAGATACCCTCTTCCCTAGGCTCAATTTCTGAAACCTTTAGCTCCTGGTCTAGATTGGATACAAGATTTTATTCCTCTCTCTTTGAGAGCAGGAACATAGGCAGTGGAGTGATACAGTCCAATTTTTGGTTTCATACTTTGCTTCTATTTTCTCCATCCCAGGTAGATAGATTTGTTCCCCTGGGCTCAGAAACAAGAAGGCTCACAGCTTTAGCCCTGTGGTTTGCATTTCTGTTCTATTCTTGTTACTGAGCATGAGTACATCTTTTTGTTCTGTTATTATTATTGTTGTTATTGTGGGAAGTACAGGATATGTCAACTGCGTGAACACCCTCAACCGTATTGACTTTTGTCCATTTTATCCTGGCTTTTGTATGCATATCAAAACTCTCCTTGCTAAGAACATTATGGTTTTCCTAACAGTAGGGTCTTATGCACATTTTCAGTTCTCATCTTACCACATACCTCAACGCTATTTGAAATATCTAGACAGTTCTTTCCTTCCTGAAGTTTCTTTTACTTGGTTTACATGGTACATTGTTCTGGTTTTCTGCTTAGGTTTCTCATCAGGAATTCTTAGTTGCCTTTACCCACTAATTTTCTTTACTTATCTTCTAGATGCCAAGATACTTAGCATTAAATCTTGTGCTATATTTTCTTCCTTCTGTAGTCTATCATGAGTAAAATATAGTGGTTATGAGTGCAAAGTATTTAGGCAGAAAGCAACATTTTGAATTTTGACAGTCATGGGTTTTATGATTTTTGTTTGGCAAGTTGGTTAACTTCCTTGGTCTCAGAGTAATCACCTGTAAAATGGAATTTATAACAATATTTAGGTTAAACATTGTTTTCAGTACGAATGGAGATAACACATGTAAAACACTTAGCACAGTGCCTTAAGACTCAATAAATTTTAGCACTTATTTTTATTACCCTGTGTCATCTATATACAAATAACTTCCAGATTTATAACTCCCACCAGAATTTATCTTTTAAACCCTTGAATCTTCTGTCTCATTCCCAAATGGACATTTCCAATTGTTTCTGTAACACACACCTCAAGCAAAAGGTATTCAGAATTGAACCTCTGATCTCTCACCCATGTACTTCCCTTTTACTTTTCCACATTTTAGTAAAAGGCAATCAGTGTTAAAATCCAACAGAGAGATTCCTCACAATATTTTTTTCTTCGGCCCTAGTTTACTTCATCATGTCCTGCCAATTTTATTTACATTGTTTTAATGAGGTCATTCATATTTTTACACCCACATCTACAATACAAGTCTGCATCTTCTCCTATTTTATTGGCTATAACAACAAACTCAGTTGCCTCCCACCTCCAGTTCATTCTCTACACAGAAGTAGAGTGATTATTTTACAAGTTTATGAGTAGAAATAAAAGGTGACATATACTGGTTTAACATATACTATTTCAGAAATTGTTTCCATTAATTGTTTTTGAGAGTCCAATGCAAATAAGTGGAGTTTTCAATGTATAGAAAATTCTCCAAATGTCATATCCAAGCAGATTTTTTGTTAGTTTAGAGGAAACAACCTGAGATTAGAAGATATTATTTCCAAATAAATAAATACCAAATATAATGAAGGTTTTTAAAAACATGCTGGGTACAATGGAAAACATAATAGATATTAGATTGGAAAATTCATATATAAAAATAAGGAAATAAATATGATGAACAAATAAAGAAGTCATTGAAAAAATAAACAAGAGCTTCACAATAGCCATGGTAGATGTTCCAGGGTTAGAAAGATAATATTAGGTAGAGGATAATAATTAATTGAGGAAATAGAAGAAAATAGCAGAGAAAGTCAGAGAAAGAAGAAAGAGTTAAGACTACAAAATTAAAAAAAAACTTCACCAAGGGGTAGTTAGTACATGTAAAGAGACCCAGACCTAGGTATATATCTTGTACCTTGGTGAGGGGTGAGCCGGGAAACTTGTAAGGAAATTATCACTCAAAATGTATGCCTTAGTTGAAATAATAAGTAAATAATAAACACGAAACATAAGTTATGTGATAATGTACTTAAAAAAATCTGTGATAGTAAAAATAAGGATTTTCTGAAGAAAAGCATTCATAAAAAATTGTTTGATCTATTTTGAAATCTTAGTGATAACGATATCAAAGACCTGACTAAAAGGAAAAGTTTAGGTATTCGTTTGATATTGCAGGTCTACTGACAGAATTTAAAAATTCATAACATATTATTCTAGGATGATAAGCATGAACATATTGTAATGGAGAAAAGAAAATGCAATGTAATAGGTAAATAGCTTGAGAAGGCTAAATTAAAGAATGTGCACTTTAAAAAAATACTAGAAACCTATCCTTAATTTTAGATAATAGAATTCTAAATAATACTATTAAAAGTGAAAGTTTAATGTGTGTTTTCACTCTATTTCCAGAATCCTCACAGTTAATCACTTTTATGACTACAGTTAAAGGTTGAACATATGTATGTGTGTTTATTGAAGTGTGTAAAATTAAAATAGCACTTTTCTCTGTATAAATTTGTTCAGTTATGCAATAAATCAAAAGTATAGCCTAGACCTCATTTCCTGTCCTTATAAAGCCTAATGGGAAAATAGGAACTAAAGAGCAAAAGATCACATTTTCTTCCTACTATAACAGATGGATGTTCATTTGCAGAACAATGATGTGTTCTGAGTAGACATAAGAAAATTTGGGGAAATGCTAAAAGATTGGTGTGCATTTTCAGATTTCTGTTCTCCACATCTAATTAAAAGTGTATTTATCTGATGAACAAACAATTGGTGTCTGGATATAATTATAGAGTACCCATGAATAATTGATTTAGTCTTCTTAGTAAAATTTTGAAGTAAAATAAAGGTATAATATAATTAACTACATAGAATAGTGCAAGTCATCCTTTCCTATTTTCAAAAGAGTGGGGCTGACCTATAATAATAGTGCCAGGAAAATAAAGTCTAAGAATGAACTAAGGCTTGAGAAAAAAATTAAGGGGAATAAAATCTCCTTTTAGTTTTAATTTGCATTAAGAATGATAATGCCCTATAAAAAGAAAAAGCATAGTATTCAACTTGTATTTTTCTTCCTTCTCTGTAAAGTAGAGTAAGCTTAAAAATAAAAAATGTAGCACTTCCAGTCTCCTGTCTAGAATGTAAGCTGTTTGGATGTCACCACTACGTCCTAACAGAAAAGAAGCTGAATGAATAGAAAAATCAACTGTTCTTCTTAGATCCATAAGAGAAGTGAGGTCACAGGGCAGATCAATGTCCCCTAAATTGGAGAGAGGCAAATACAGAGAATCACAACTTGCCAGAGCAGAAACTCACAAGCAGAAACTTTCATGGGAACTAGTCCCAGGTAGAAAAACTTAAATTGTTATTAACAAATTGCTGGAGGCTCAGTGTGGAAAAGTCAAAGAGTTAACAACTCAAGGAGAACCCATTCTTTTGTGAGTGTTACCTCCAGCAACTGAACTAGGCTTTCACAAGAAATATCAAAGAAAAATTCCATAGGGTTTCTGGCAGGGCATAGGATAAGGAGTCATTTTGAAAGACACCAGATCATTCTGTTCTTCTTAATAAAGTCTGCCCTCAGAAGAAACTATTTAACCAGAGCCTAACCTGCCAGGGTTTTATCAGAGCCTAGTTGAGCTGAGGGAAGGGAAATAGCTGACTGTAGCCCACCTTAGCCATCCTATCCCACCTAAAGAGGGGAAATCTGAGAATCACTTGTGAAGTTCACAGTCACAGTCAAGAGGCACAGGCTTGCCAACAGATGAGATCTAATTATAAAATACAGAAAACTTCTCCTCTCTTGCCCCCCCCACCCCCAGAAATTGAAGAATGCCTTTGATGGGCTTATTAGTAGACTGGTCACAGCTGAGGAAAGAATTTCTGAACTTCAGGATATCTCAATAGGAACTCCAAAACTAAAAAGAAAAAAGCCTAAACAAACAAAAAAAAGAACAGAATATCCAAGGACTATGAGACAATTAAAAAAGATACAACATACTCAAAATGGAAATATTGGATGGAAAAGATGGAAAGAAACAAAAAAATATTTGAAGCAATAATGCCAGAGAATCATCCCCAATTAATGTCAGACATGAAACCACAGATCTACAAGTCTCAGAGAACACCAAGTAGAGAAAAATGACAAAGATACTACACATAGGCATATTGTCTTCAAACTGTAGAAAATCAAAGATAAAAATCTTGAAAGAAGCTAGTTTGAAAAAAACCTTACCTGTAGAAAAACAAAGATAAGAATTATATCTGACTTCTCATTAAAAACCATACAAGCAAGAGAATAATGGAGTGAAATATTTTAATTGTTGAGAGAAAAAAATCCACCAACCTATAATTCTATACCTTATGAAATTATGCTTCAAAAGTAAAGGAGAAATAAAAACTTTCTTGAACAAACAAATTTGATGGAATTTGCTACCAGTAGACTTGTCTTAAAGGAAGTTTTAGAAGAATTTCTTCAAAGAGAAGGAAGTCACAAATGTAGACCTATATAAAGAAAAGAAGATCATCAGAGAAGGAATAAGTGAACATAAAATGAAAATCTAAGGGTCTGTATTTGAACTCCTCTGTCTCTGGGAAGTGGAAGTGCTAGAATTTATTTTCCTTATTCATAATTGATTTAACAAATAAAAGTTTGCTGAAAATAATATCAACAATGCTTTAAATTACTTATAGTTATGTGTATATATGTCTGTGTATATATATATAAACATGTGTATATATTACATATTATGTATTGTACATATTGTATATATATGTTTATGTATACATGGAATGAATGACAGCAATAATAAAAGGGACAAGAGGGAGAAATTAGGATTATTTTATTATAATATAGTTGCACTTCCTGTGAAGTGGTATAACGTTATTTGAAAGTGAACTTGGATTTGTTGTAAATGCATATTGCAAACTCTAGGGAAACCACTAAAAAAGAAAAAAAAAAAGGAGCATAACTTAGAGAAGTAATGTCTGCAAGATGCCAGAATAGGAGCTCTGGGTTTTCCCTCCCCCCACAACACACCAATTCAATGGCTATACACAGATCAATTTCCTACATGAAAAATACAGAAATTGGTTGAGAGACCCCTACACACCAGGCAAGTGAGAAACTATGCACATTGAAACATGTAGGAATAGCTGAGACACACGTTTACCATAAATCCCACTCCCTGCACAGCACCATAAAATTGGGAGGGAGCTCCCAACTCTCAGCTTCTCCTTGAGGAACAAAGAGTTTGCTTCTAGCATCCCAACTTTTCCAGCTGCTTCCCTAGGAACTTGTTCCTAACTCACTTGCCTCTGGAAGCTGCTGGGTCTAGCATGCTAGCCCCTTGGCGACTACAGAAAACAATGTGGCAGTTTTGAACAGGCATGCACGAAATTTCCATGGCTCATTTCCCTGGCTTAGGATCATATGATCAGGTGATAAAGGCCAGCTCCTAGCTTTTCCCTGGAAAGCTATATGCCTAACATCCTGACTTCTTTGGCTACTGCCTGAGGGTCTGAATTCTAAGTTCCCTGTCTCTGGGAGGTGGCAATACCAGCATTCACCAATCACCTGGGAGTTATAGAGAATAAAGCAGTGGTTTTGAACAGATGTGTTGTCACCTTCTGTGTCTTCTCTTTGGTTTGTTCCAGCAATAAAACCAAGTCTCCATGTTCTCGCTGGAAGGAATTGATCTGCACATCTAGCCCCCAACCTTTTTGGCTGCTACTAAAGATTCTGACTTCTGACTTGTCTATGAGAACTTATGCTATCTGTATTCATTATGTTCCTGGAGGCTACAGAGAGCAAAGCAATGTTTCAAAGAGCATGAGGTTTGAAAAATCATGAAGACATTTGCCACAGCTCCTCTGCTTGGATAAGTGCAGAGGGAACAGGAGATAAATTCTATCTCTCAGCTTCTTGCTGAGAAGAGAAGTAATTGGGCCACACAACTAGTGCCCCAACTTTTCCAGCTGTTACTCAAGGCATTGACTTGTACTCAAGTGACAGATGTTCAGATAAACACCAACTTTTGAGAGACACCCAGAATGTCTGACTGGGATGATTGGTGAGGGTCTTCGCATGTACAAGGCCAGCCTGCGAAGACTGGGATAAATGGCTGACTTATCTAATGCACAGAGACCAATACAGAGAATTAATAAAAATGAAGAAACAAGTAAAAGTCTTACAAATAAAAATAAAAGAACAAGATAAATTTTTAGAAACCAACCCTAAAAAAATGTAAAAATGTGATTGACCCAATGGAGATTTCAAAACAATGATCATAAAGATACTCTTTAAGATCAGGAGAGCAATGAAAGAACAGAATGAAAATTTCAACAAAGAGATAGGAAAAAAGTATTAAACAGAATTCATAGAGCTGAAGAATACAATGACTTAAATGAAAAATTCAATAGAAGAGTTTAACAGCAGACTAGATCAAGTAGAAAAAACGATCAGCAAACTCATAGTTAAGTAATTGGAAGTCATCCAGTCAAAGGAGCATTAAAAAAAAAAAAGAAAAGAAAAAGAATGAAGATAGTGTAAAGGAGTTAAGGGACTTAAGGGACATCATCAAATAAACCAACACATGCATTATGGGAATTCCAGAAGAAGAAGAGATAAAGAAAGGAGCAGAAAGCTTATTCAAAGAAATAACAGCTGAAAACTCCCAAAATCTGGGCAAGGATATAAACATTCAGATCCAGGAAACTCAAAGAACACACAAAAACTGAATTCAGTGAGACCCACAGTGAGACACTATAATTAAATGATCAAAATTCAAAGAGAAAGAGAATTTCGAAAACAGTAAGAGAAAAGCAACTTGCCCTGCAGAAGGGAGCCCTCATAAGACTATCAGTAGTATTTCAGCAGAAACCTTGCAGACCAGAAGGGAGCAAGATGACGTATTTGAAGTGTTGAAAGAAAAATACTGCCAAGCAAGAATACTACACCTGACAAAACCATCCTTCAAAAATGAAGGAGAGACAAAGACTTTCTCAAACAAACAAAAAACTGAAGGAGTTCATTTACCACTAGACCTACCTTATAAGAAATGCTAAAGGGAATTCCTTAAGTTGAAATAAAAGGAAGCTAAGCAGCAACATAATAATATAAGAAAGTATGAAACTCATTGGTAAAGGTAACTATATAGACAAATACAGAATATTGTTACCATTATAGTGGTGGGTAAATCACCTTTAATTCTAGTATAAAAGTTAAAAGACAAAAGTTTTAAAAATAACTATAACTGAAATTGCATTAATGGATACCCACTATAAATAGATGTAAATTGTGACATCAATAGCATATAATATGGAGCAAGAAATGTAAAAGTGCAGTTTTGGTATGAAAGTGAATTTAACTTGTTATCAACTTAAAAAAGATTCTTATAACTGTAAGATGTTTTATATAAGCTCTAGGGTAATCACAAAGAAAATAGCTATAGAAGTTTCACAAAAGAAAAACAGAAAAGAATCAGTTTATTATTGCAACAAATGGTTAAACACATAAGAAGACAGAAAGAGATTAGAAGAGGGCAAAAAACACTGTAGGACTGAAAGAAAACAGTTAACAAAATGGCAATAGTGAATCCTTATCTATCCGTAACTATTTTAAATGGAAATGGATTATACCCTCCGATCAAAAAGCAAAGAGTGGCTAAATTGATAAAAAAAAAGCAAGGGCCAGCTGTATGCTGTCTATAGGAAACTCATTTTAGATTTCAGGTCACACATAGGCTAAAAGTGAAGAGGTGGAAAAAGATATTGCCTGTAAATGGTAATTGAAAGAAAGCAGAGGTGATTATATTTATATCAGACAAAAATAGGCTTTAAATCAAAAACTTCTTTAAAGACAAAGAAGGTCATTATGTAATGATGAAAGTTTCAATTCAGTTGGAAAATATAACAATTGTAAAGATATATGCACCCTACATCAAAACACCTAAATACGTAAAGCAAACACTGACAGATCTGAAGGGAGAAATTGATAGCAATATGAAAATAGTAGGAGACTTTAATACCCATCTTACAATAATGGACAAATCATCCCCTCAGAAAATTGAAAGAAAACTGCAGACTTGAACTGCACTATGGACCAAATGGACCTAAGAGACATATAAAGAACATTTCACACAGCAGCAACAGCATACAAGTGCACATGAAAACATCCTTCAGGATAGATCACATTTTAGTTCATAAAACAAGTCTTAAAAAAATTACAAAGATAAAAATCATACCAAATATCCTTTCTGATCACAATGAATTGAAACTAGAAATAAATAACAATTTAAAAATTGGGAAAATTCACAATACGTGAAAACCAAACAACACACTCTTGAACAACCATTGGGTTAAAGAGGAAATCAAAAGTAAACTTAAAAAATATCTTGAGACAAACGAAAATGAAAACATAACATACAAACACTTACAGGGTATAGCAAAAATAGTACCAAGAGGAAAGTTTATACCAATAATTCCTGCATTAGAAAAGAAGAAAAACCTCAAATAATCAACATAACTTTACACATCAGGAAACTAGAAAAAGAAGAACAAACTAAGCTCAGAGTTAGAAGAATGAAGGAAATAATAAATATTAGAACAGAAATAAATGAAGTAGACAATAGAAAAACAATACAGAAAATGAACAAGGGGCCGGCTCCGTGGCTGAGTGGTTAAGTTAGCGGGCTCCACTGCAGCGGCCCAGGGTTCAGATCCTGGGCGCGGACATGGCACCACTTGTCAGGCCATGTTGAGGCGGCGTCCCACATCCCACCACTAGAAGGATGTGCAACTAAGATATACAGCTGTGTACAGGGGGGGTTTGGGGAGATAAAGCAGAAAAAAAAAATTGGCAACAGTTGTTAGCCCAGGTGCCAATCTTTGGGGAAAAAAAAAGGAAGATTGGCAACAGTTGTTAGCCCAGGTACCAATCTTTAAAAACAAAAAAAAGAAAAAAGAAAAAATGAACAAAATTAAGAATTGTTTTTTTGAAAAGATAAACAAAATTGATAAACTCTTAGCAAGGCTAAGAAAAAAAAAGACATCATTCAAATAAATAAAGTCAGAAATGAAAGAGGAGACGTTATAATGGATGCCTTAGAAATAAAAAGGATGATAGGGAAATACTATGAACAATTACACACCAACAAATTGGATATTGGATAACCTAGAAGAAATGGGTAAATTCCTATAAACATACAACCTGCTGAGAATAAATGGAGAAGAAATAGTCTGAGCAAACAAATAGCAAATAAGGAAATTGAATAAATAATTAAAAAGCTCCCATCAAGGAAAAGCTTTGGATCAGATGGCTTCACATGTTAACTTTAACAAACACGTTGGTGCAAATCCATCTCAAGAAAAGTTGATGCCAGTCCTTCTCAAACTATTCTCAAAAATTAAACAAGAGGGAACACTTCCAAACTCATCTTTTGAGGTCAGCATCACCCTGATAACAAATTAGACAAAGACTACAATAAAAGAAAACTACAGACCAATATCCCTGATGTGCATAGATACAAAAATCCTCAATAAAATACTGTCAAACTGCATTCAACAACACATTAGAAGATTTGTACACCATGATCAAGTGGGATTCATGCCTGGTAGGTAAGGTTGATTCAACATATGTATATCAGTCAATGGGATACACCAAATTAACAGAATAAAGGATTAAAAAGCATAAGATCATCTCAATAGATGCAGAAAAAGCATTTGACAAAACAACATTCATTTATAATAAAAAACAACTCTCAACAAAATAGATATAGAAAGAATTTACCTCAATATTACTGGATACATATTACTGGAAGTCTTAGCCAGAAGATTAGAGAAGAAAAAGAAAGGAAAGGAATTCAGATTGAAAAGGAAGAAGTTAAATTATCCATTTGCAGATGACATGATTACATACGTAGATAACCCTAAAGACTCAACAAAAAACTGTTATAAATAACAAGTTAATTCAGTAAAATTGAAGGATACAAAATCAAAATACAAAAATCAATGACATTTCTCTACAGTAGCATGAACTATCCAAAAAGGAATTTAAAAAAACAATTCTATTTATAATAGAAACAAAAAGAATAAACTTATCTAAGGAAGTGAAAGACTTGTACACTAAAAGCTATAAAACACTGATGAAGGAAATTGAAGAAGACAGATAAATGGAAAGACATCTCATGTTCAGGGATTAGAAGAATTAATATTAAAATACTTTACTACCCAACGTGATCTATCATTTCAATGCAATCCCTATCAAAATCCCAATGCATTCTTTACATTTATATAAGAATGTACATACATTTACATAAGAATCCTAAAATTCTTATGGAATCAAATAAAACTTTTAGTAGCCAAAGCAACCTTGAGCAGGAAGGACAAGCTGGAGACATCACAGGTCCTGATCTCAAAATATTTTACAAAGCAGCCATAATCAAAATAGTATGTAAATGGCATAATAATAAGCATATAAACTGATGGAACAAAATAGAGATCCCCAAAATAACTTCACATATTTATGGCCAACTGATCTTTGACAAGAGTGCCAAGAATACACAATAGGGAAAGGACAGTCTTTCAATAAATGATGTTTGGAAAAATGGATATACACACGCACAAGAATGAAATTGGATCCTTATGTCACACCATGAACAAAAGTCAACTCTAAATGTATCAAAGGCTTAAACATAAAATCTTTATCTACAAAACTACTCAGAGAAAACATAGGGGAAAACATTTTTGACATTAGTCTTGGCAATGATTTCTTGGTCGTGATACCAAAAGCACAAGGAAGAAAAAACAAAATAGACAAGTGGGATTATATCAACTAAAATCTTCTGCAAAGCAAAAGAAACAAACAATAAAGTGAAAAGACAAGCTATAGAATGGAAGAAAATATTTGGAAGACATATATCTGATAAGGCGTTAATCTACAAAATAGATAATAATGAATTCCTATAATCCAATAGCAAAAATTCTTGATTTATAAATGGACTACAGACTTTAATTGACATTTCTCCAAAGAAGACATACAAATGCTAACAGGTATATGAAAACGTGCTCAATGTCACTAATTATCTGGGAAATACAAATCAAAACCACAATGAGATATCACCTCACACCTATTGTAATGCCTGTTTTTCAAAAAGACAAAAGAAAATGTGTTGGCATGTGTGTGAGGAAAGGGGAATCTTGTACTCCGTTGGTGGGAGTGTAAGTTGGTACAGCCATTATGGAAAAGAGCCTTAAAAAATTAAAAATAGAATTACTATATGACCCAGGAGTCCCACTTCTGGTTATATATACAAGGGAAATGAAATCCGGATCTCAAAGATATAACTGCAGCCCCAAGTTCATTGTATTACTCACAACTACCAAGCTATGGAAACAACCTGAATGTCTGTCAATAAGTGAATTGATAGAGAAAATGTGGTATACACACACACTCACACCCACACAATGGAATATTATTCGGCCTTATAAAAGAAGATAATCCTGCCATTTGTGAAAAAATGGATGAACTTTCAGGACTGTATGCTAAGTGAAATAAGCTAGACATGGAAAGACAAATACCGCACAATATCACTTATATGTGCAATCTAAAATACTCAGACTCATAGAAGCAGAAAGTACGATGGTAGTTACCAAGGTTAGGATGGAGGAGGAAATGAGATGTTGGCTAACGGGTACAAAGATTTAGTTATGCAAGACGGATAAATTCTGGAGATCAAATGTATAACACATTGACTATAATTAACGATACTGTATCATATACTTGAAATTTGCCAAAAGGGTAGATCTTAAGCATTCTTACCACAAGTACTCACAGACACACATACACATATGCACACACACACACAAGAAAATAGTAACTATATGAGGTGATGGATATGTTAATTAGCTTGATTGTGGTGATGATTTCAGAATGTGTACGTTTACGAAAACATCAAGTTGTAAACCTTAAATATATCACATTTCTGTTTGTCAATTATTCCTCAATAAAGCTGAAAAAAGTATAACTGATATGCTAAGAAAGAAGAGAAAATAGAATCTTATAAAATGCTCAATTAGAACTGCAACAGGTAGAAAAATTATAGAAGACAAAAATAGGAACAAAGAACAAGGGTATAAATAATAAAGTTATAAATGTGGTAGATATTAATTTAACTATATTACTACTCACTTTGAACATTAATGGTCTAAATGCACCAATCAAAAGACAGAGATCATCTGAGTGGATCAAAAACTAAGACCCAACTATATGTTGTCTACAAGAAACCCACTTTAAATATAAAGATACATATAGATTAAAAGTAAATGGATGGAGAAAGACATACCATGCTAACACTAAACAAAAGAAAGTGAGAGATATTATATTAATTTCAGGCAGAGCTTACTTCAGAACAAGAAAAACAATCAGGGTTAAAGAGGCATCTTGCATAATGATAAAGAAGTAAATTCTCCCAAAAGACATAATGATCCTTCACATGAATGTGCCTAACAATAGAGAATCAACATATGTAAGGCAAAAACTGATAGGACTGCAAGGAGAAATAAATGAAACCACTATTATAGTTAGAGACTTCAACACTTCTCTGTCAGAAATGGATAACTCTGGTAGGCAGAAAATCAGTAAAGGTATAGTTTAACTCAACAACTCCATCAATCAAATGGATATAATTGACATCTATAGACTACTTCATCCAAGAACAGCAGTATACACAGTCTTCTCAGGCTCACATGGAACATTCACCAAGATAAACCACATTCTAGGCCACAAAACTAATCTTAACATATTTATAAGAATAGGCATCATGCAATGTCTGCTCTCAGACCTCAGTGGAACTAAACTAGAAATCCATAATAGAAAGATGACTTAAAAAATCTAAAATTACATGGACATTAAACAACATGCTTTTAAATAACAGTCGTCAAAGAGGAGATTTTAAGAGAAATTAAAATATATATTGAACTAAATAAAAATGAAAGCTTAACATCTGTGGAATGCATAAAAGCAGTGCTTAGAGAGGAAGTTATAGGATTGAATGCATATATCAGAAAAAAATAAAGATATAAAATCAATAATGTAAGTTTACACTTAGGAAACTAGAAAAAGAGGAGCAAATAAGTTCAAAGCAGAAGAAAATAAAAAATAATTAGAGCAGAAATCAATTAAATTGAAAACAGGAAATCAATAGAGAAAATCAACAGAACCCCAAACTGTTTCTTTGAAAAGTTCAACAAAACTGATAAGCCTCTAGCCAAGCTAACTAAGAAAAAAAAGAGGGGACACAAATTCCATTATAATATCAGAAATGAAAGAGAGAGCATCACTCCAGAGCCTAAGATCATTATAAAATGGTAATACAGAATACTTTGAACAACTCTATATCCACAAATTTGATAACCTGGATGAAATGGACCAGTTCCTTAAAAAACACAATTTACCAAACCCACACAAGAAGCAATAGACAGTCTGAATAGGCTTGCATCTATTTCATAAATTGAATCAATAATTAATTATCTTCTGAAACAGAAAGCACCAGCCACAAATAAGTTCACTGGTGAATTATACCAAACATTTAAGGAAGAAGTTATACCAATTCTTTATAATCTCTTCCAGAAGCTTGAAGCAGAGGTAATACTTCCTAACTTATTCTGTGACAGCCGGCATTAGTCTAATAGCAAAACCAGATAAAGATATTACAAGAAAAGACTACAGACTGATATCTCTTATGGATATAGATACAGAAGTCCTTAAGAAAATATCAGAAAACTGAACCCAACATTGTATAAAAAGTATTATACACCATGACCAAATGGGCTCTAAATGGATCCAAATGGGATCTATCCCAAGTATGCAAGGCTGGTTTGACATTTGAAAATCAATTAAGGTAATCCATCACATCAACAGGCTGAAAAAGAAAAACACATGATCATATCAATAGATGCTGAAAAAGCATTTGACAAAATCCAACATATGTTTAATATAATGCCTATATACCACAATGGGAGAGGAAATGGATTAAGGCATGATAATTGAGGTTGATGACCATGAGTTTAGTGCAAGAATACTTAGTTTTGGTTGTCTCTTCTCCTCAAGTCATTCAGCACAGAGGCTGAAGGGAGGAGTGGTCGTAAAGCTGGATTAAGCCAGGTGGTAGTGTTGCCAAGTGATTATGACAAAAAATGATTATAATGATTGACTGTGGAATTTAAGCCAATTGAGGAGGTGAGTGGGCCCAACAAAAGAGCGATGGCCAGAGGAAACTGTTGGTAGTACAGTAGAGGTTCCCATGGGGTGAAACATTGTAGATTTCAGGGTAGTAGAGAAAGCAGTTGGAAAAAACAGGAGGAGTTCATAGAGTAGGATGCGTGAAATTAAAGTTAAGAAGGAGTTTCAGTAATGAAAAGAACTCAGGTAAGATCAGGGAAATGATGGCTGAGGTAGGAAAGAAAGCAAACTCATTTGAGGAGAGGAGTATGACAAGGAACTGAGAGGCCTGAGTGTTGGGTATTGAAATCAACAAGAATTAAATAGGATTAGTGATTCAGAGAAATTATGGGGATGCCATTAGTGTTAGTGGAGAAAAGCCACAGTGAAGGATTTCAAGTGATGTAACATGATAACATTATACTCAGTTCTATTTCTGTTTTGTTTTGTCTTATTTTTAGAGCAGAAAGAGAAAGTGGTCTGAAATAAAAGCAAACATGAGAAGGGCTTAGTGGCATGGAGGTTATAAAAAGGAAAAAAAAAGAGAGACAGCCAATATTTGAGAAGCAAAGTAGGAACGAGTCAATGTCCTATTGGATCAAGAAGGTGAATTCAGAGAACAGTGTGAGGACAGAGGGGATTTTGCTAATAAGGAATCATAAATTCCATAGGAATCATTGGAATGGTTTCAGGAGAAGGGGAGGGGGATCAGAAACGGGGACATAAGACAAGTGAGTGTCTTAAGGGGTTTAGACTTTAGCATATGAGAGGAAAGGAAATATGGTATTTAATTTGATTTGGGGGGACATTTCTTTATATAATTCTAAGCAGATGTCTTTTCTATGATTTATGTGAATATGTGTATGTTTATGAATATTTATATCATGGATAGTTTTTCCAATCTATTGATTGTCTTTTACCTTATCTATGGTATCTTTTTGTGTTAGTAAGTTTAGCTACTTTTATTTTTTAAGTTTAGTTTAGTACTTTGGTCTTTGGGATTATGTTTAAGAAAAAGTTGCCTTTTCAAGTTAATAAGCCTGCTGTCCTAACACATTAACTTTTTCCCCTTTTGCCTTTGATTCATCAGGATCTCTTATTCTGTTCAATTGATTCACATGCCTATATATGTGCCAATATCACATTGTTTTTATTAACATAACTAGTTGACATAGTTTGATATGTGGTAGACCAACTCTTCTTTCCTACCACTCACACTGTCTTTTGTTTTTTTTCCCAAAGCTTATTTGGCTGTTCTTAACCATTTACTGTTCCATTTGAATTCTGAGTTATAATGTAAAAAAGTTAACAGTAAAATGCTATTTAATGTAGGATATATTTTTTGAAATATAAAGATACTGCAAATGACTTTTAGGATTTTAATTAGCAGCAAAA
This sequence comes from Equus quagga, assembly GCF_021613505.1. Taxonomy (NCBI): domain Eukaryota; kingdom Metazoa; phylum Chordata; class Mammalia; order Perissodactyla; family Equidae; genus Equus; species Equus quagga. The sequence continues at coordinate 49,633,314 of NC_060274.1, read as the reverse complement.
TTTTTAAAATAATTTTCTGAAGGAAAGGAACACATAACAATTGAAACGCTAGTATGAGGACCATTAAAAAAGCCATAATAAAGAAGAATTTTTGAAAACTATAAAGCAAATGAAACATTTATTGTAAATCCAAAAGCGTTTCATAATGTATTGTATTGCATTGTCAATGTGGAACTAAACCGATTGAATTTCAATTGTTGGTCAACCTTGCATTCTTGGAATAAACCCAACTTGGTCATAATGTGTTACCTTTACTTATATTGCTGAATTTGACTTCTGATATTTTATATATATTTGCTTTGCTTCTATGTTCATAACAGAGATTGAGGTTGCAATTTTTCTTTCCTTTTATGTCCTTTTTAAGTTCTGGTATCAAGTTTATTCTAGCCTCCTAGAATGCAGAGCTGTCCCCCATTTTCATTTTTATAAAATATTGTGCAATTTTTTTTAAATGCTTGAAAGAAGTTAAGAATGAGGTCATCTAGCCTGTAGATTTCTACATTTGATAGAGAGGGTTTCAACTCCAGATTTAATGCTTTAAAAGAAGTAGGCCTATTCACATTTTCTTTTTCTTCTAGTTTCAGTTTTGTTAAATTGTATGGTAATTAAATTTTAGCCTTCTTTGGTTTTTAACATTGTATTAAAGGCTATAAACTATGTGCATTTATATATATAGGCACTAGTAGAGCAATATAAGCTTTCTTTTGAATAGTTTTGCATGGTAGCTTTTTCTTTAAATTTACTTTTACTTAAAATTACATCTTTATATTAAAATTGTGTCTCTTGTAAGCAGCATATTGTCACTTTTTACTCTAGTATGACAGTCTTAGCCTTTTAATTAAAATATTTATACATTTTCATTTAATTCGATTACTGATATATATATTTTTTCTATCTTGTATTTATTTTCTATTCAAACCACTTGTCTTATGTTTCTTTTTTTTGCTTTATTTCCTTCTTTTGGATTAATCAAAAGATTTTTTATGCTCAATTTCTCTCCATTAGCTTGTAAGCCATATATTTTTTAATGTGTTTTTAAAATATTTTTTCTATTTCTTGAATGTACATACCTAGCTTTTTAAAATTCTTCTTTGAAAACTCCAATAACTAGACCACCTCTGAAATTGTTTCTCTGAAATTGTTTTTTGTACTTCTTTTGTGTTCATTTGATCCTATTGTAATGGTTTGTAAATTTTTCATTAAATGCTACACATTGTGTTAGAAAAATTGTAGAGATTTATGTTGTTTTCTTACAACAGAGAGGGTGGGGGTAATTACCACAGTGCAAATAGAGACTAAGCTAACTCTGGATTTTACAGGACTCTGTCCCCCTTGAATTTCTCTAACTTTCTTACCACGACTGATTATGAGACACCCATGTGCCTCACACACTATGCTTCTGGTCATCATGTTTAGACGCCTATCCCTTAAAACTGCTGGGAGATTAGCCACATTTGGAAATCTCTGGAATCTCTATCTTGCAGATAATAGGTGAGGCAGAGGGGGAATAGGGCAGGATGATTGCCTGAAATCTTTTATCCTCTTTATTTGACTATTAAAATGATCTGGAAAACAAATTGGACCAGTATTTACACAGCTGAATTCCTGCAACTAGTTTGGTGAGTGACTACTAATGAGACCCTGTATGGCATTTTATTTATTTTTAATTATTACTATTTTTAAAAGTGTAATTAAGATATAATATCCTATTAGCTTCAGGCGTACATCATATAATTGGATGTTTATGTACACTACAAAATGATCACCATGATAAGTCTAGTTACCATCTATCACCATACAAAGTTAGTACAATATTATTGACTAAATCCTTTATGCTATACATTATATCCCCAAGACTTATTTATTTTATAACTGGAATTTTGTACTACTTAATCTCCTTTACCTATTTTGCACCCCCTCAACTCCTTCCTCCTCTGGTAACCAGCAATTTGTATCCTGTATCTATGAATCTATTTCTGTTTTGTTTTTTTATTTGTTTTATTTTTTAGATTCCACATCAAAGTGAAATCATACAGTATTTGTCTTTCTCTGTCTCATGTATTTGAAATAACATAATACACTGTAGGCCCATCCATGTTGTTGCAAATGGCAAGATTTCATTCTTTTTTATGGTCAAGTAATATTCCATTGTATATATGTATATATATACATATACATCTTCTTTAATCATTCATCTATTGATGGACACTTAGTTTGCTTCTACATCTTGGCCGTTGTAAATAATACTGCAATGAACATAGGAGTGAATATATTATTTTCAAATTAATGTTTTTTTTCTTTTGAATAAATATCCAGAAGTAGAATTGCTGTGTTGTATGGTGCTTCTGTTTTTAATTTTTTGAGGATCTTCCATACTGTTTTCCACTGTGGCTCCACGAATTTACATTCCCACCAACAGCATATGAAGGTTCCCTTTTCTCCACATCCTCCTCAAAACTTATTATTTTTGGTCTTTTTGATAATAGCCATTCTGGCAGGTGTGAGGTGATATCTCATTGTGGATTTGATTTGTATTTTCCTGATTAGTGATATTGAACATCTTTTCAAGTGCCTGTTGACCATCTGTATGTCTTCTTTGGAAAAATGTCTCTTCAAGTCCTCAGAAATTTTTTAATTGTTTTTTTTTATATTAAGTTATGTAAGTTCTTTATATATTTGTGATAAGTTCTACTTATGTTTCTGGCATTGGTGCCACTTCATTAGCAATGTGGCCATTCAAATTAAAAGAAACAGCAAGGGAAGGATTCTCATTGTTTATATGATCTATTGAGATTCTAGTTCACCACTACCACATGTCACAGAAACACTGAAATGGCTCAGCAAGAGGAACCATAGCAAAGTTAAGTAATGTAGTCAATGATAATATTGATATGTGTATTTGTTCCTACATCCTAACTCGCCAGATCATTTGCACTAAAAAGTGTGGCAGCATCTATGAAAATTTATGTGACTAATGAAAATAGCTGAAGGATATAATGTTATAGGCATTCTCTCATTTCACACTCATACACACAGACACACAATGGAGAATTATCATACATTTATAGTAACTCAATAGTGTGAAAACAAGTTACCAAATTCAACCATAAGATGAAACAAACAAACAAACGACAGACTTAGTTACAGGGACAATGTTGAAAATTATTTGCGTACCTTGCTTCTGGAAAGCAGCAAAGGTTGAGAAACGTCCCTGCCTTTTTGGGTTCTGAGAGATGGCTAACCTCAAAGGACCACCTTATGTTAGGAGATAAGACTTGTTTCCATCTTTCCTTAAGACTCACTTCTTTACCTGTCTTTATAAAACCCAAGATTTCATTCTTTTTCTCTCAGACATTCCTCATTAATGAACATTCTCCTTATTGCAATAGCCTGAATAAAGGTTTTTTACCTTTTTATCTTTAACAAACATCTTTTTTTACCTTTAACAACAGAAAAGAGAAGACTTTAATAAAAATATAATTTATACCTTTAAGGAGTGTTATTCTATATGACAAATGAGCATGATGATATGCAAAGAAGCAACGTAAGTTATTTAGAAAATTGCAAGTAAAAGTACCTAAAGGGTACAATTCAAAGGCACCATTTAGTAAAGAATTGGTGATTTGGATGATTAAGCTGAAAGACTTTCAAGAATATAGTGTAAAAAGACAAAGAGATGGAAACTATGTGAAAAGTGAGATAAATGACATGTAACGTTGATCATGAAGTTTCCATATCTACATAATAATAGTTCTGTAGGAAGAGCCATAAGATTGGAAAAAGAGCAAAAAACAAAGACTTGATTGTTGAAACATTTCGAGAACTGAGAAGACATGGGCTTTCAGATTGAAAGGATTACCAAGTGATAGGGTGATATATTTTTGGAGAAAAAAAGATTCTAAAGCTATCCTAGTGAAATTTCTGTGCTCCAAGAGAAAATCCTAAAACTTTTCAGAGTGGAAAATCTTGAAAAAGTTACTTACAAACTAACAAGACACAGGCTAGCATCAGCTATTCTAATACATAATGTCATCAAATAATAATGATAGCTAACATATTTAGCACTGACTTTGGTCTAAGTTCTTTGTTCATGTTTTCTCTTTGAATTTTCTTAACACTCTGATGACGTGGGTACTTATGATCACCCTCACTTTTCAGAGAAGGTAGTTTAGGTACAAAATATTAAATAACTAACTTGCCTAAGGTCACATAGCTGGTAAGTGGTGGAAAGAGATTCAAATATGGACAGCTTGGCTTCAGAGTCCATGCTTTGGTCTGATAAGGGAAAAGCGTTTATGTAGAGCAAGCCATTATCCAAATGTTAGGGAAAAATAAATATATTTTTAGGCAGTCCAAGACTGAGACATTTTCCTTGATGAAATCACATAGGAAGAGAATGCACACACTTAGAAAAAATCGAAGGACTGAGTCCTGGGTGTTCTAATATTTGGAGGTTTGGCCAAGGAGACACTAAGAGAGTCAAGAGGGGAGTTCCAGACAGTAAGGGAAAAACGTGTTCCAAGAAAAAGGGACGAATGTCAATAGCGAATGAAGCTATTAGGTTGAATGCGGAGGATCAAAGTATAATTCTTGGATTTGGTAATGTGGAAATCATTGGAGAAGCGAGTGAAGACAAAAATCTGACTGGGGCAGCTTTGTGAAGAAACGGGAAGAGAGACTGCAGAGACAAGAGGTATAAACCCTCCCTGATTACAGGTCCATATATGATCTTCGGTCTATATACAGCATAGAGACTCAAGTCCAACTTGATGAAAGATCTAAACTTAAATAACCAAATTTTAAAATTCTAGATAAAAGTGTGTAGGGATAGGTTTATATCTTATCGTGGGAATACTTAAGCAAGGCAAGAAATTGAGAAGTTGGACAACAGAAAAAGTGAAATCACTGTAAATAAAGGTTAAAAAGCAATAATAGACTGGTGAAAGTATCTGCCATCAATAAAACATGGAAATGATTTTAATCTTCAACAAAATGTGAATATAAAAACTTCTGATAATTTGAAAACACAATTTAAAATTGAATGCCCAGTTTAAAGAAAATAAACACAATAAATAATACAAATAAAAAGAGGAAAAATCTCAAACACAGGAAAGTTTGGGAATGCAAATTAAAGAACCTGGATACTAATTCTTGTCCATTAGTTGTGAAAAAAATGAAGATAATTTTATATGCTAAGTTGGGGATGACATGGGACGAAAGACTACTCTTATATGTTGGTGGGAATGTAGATTGATACAAACTTTCTGGAATCAGTTTGGAAGTCTCTGTCAAAATTTAATTTCTAATTTAAATTTCAGAATTTGGTCCTGCAACCATCATAACTCTTGTGTAAAATGACATATGTACAGGAGTATTTGTTGCAGTATTATTTGCAAAAGAAAAAAGACAAATAGAAAAAAAATAAATTATTTTGGTAACATGAAATGGCCTCCAAGCAAATGTTAAGTATGAAAAGCAAGTTGTGGTATAATTTATTAATGAATTGATAAAAAAGACATAACTACCCCAATAATGATACATAAAAGAAAGACTGTCTGGAAATCTACATGAAAAATGTAAACTGTGGTAAACTCTGAGGTGTGGGTTTAGGGTGTGGAGAGAGAAATAATAATGGATCACTATCTTATTTTACTTAAAGGCTTATTGAATCATTTGAAGTTTTTAATAAGCAATGCTTTTTTTGAATTTTAAAGGAAGAAATTTTTTTTTTTACTTTAAAAGGGAGAAAAATAAAAGAAGCATAACTATATTCTCGCATTACAACATATATCAAAACCAATTCTACATGGATAAAAGAGATAGATATAAGAATGAAACTTAGAAGATCTAAAGGGTTTCTCACAATTAAAGGATCACTATAAGGCTAAAATGCTGGGGAAAAAATCAGTAAATGGCATATTTACATTTTTGTTAAATATGTACATTTGCATAAAGTATGCATAGAAAATTAGACACATGGAAAAATGTGTTAACAGTGGCTATTTCTTAAATGGCAACATTCATTACTGTTATAGATTTCAGTAAACTTTCTGTTTTTTTCCAACAAGCAGTGATTGTGTTTTATAATAAGGTGGAACAGTATGTCAAGTTTATTTGACCTACCTGCTATATAAGGTCTAGGAGTCTGGACAACAGCTTGTGCATCAGGAAGTGTGTCTTGTTCAATCTGACCAACAGCAGAACAAAGGGTGATACAGAACAGAAAGAATAGATTGGCCTTGAGTCTTGCACACGTCTTTGCTTTGGCATTATTAGATGCAATAATGAGAACTTGAACTAGGAGATTGAATATTGATTATTTGTATTCTTTGTTTTTAGCTGCTCAAGAAGGTGAACTGAGGAGTGAACTGCTTCTTGGTTATCAACTTCACCCAACCATTAAGTGGATTTTTAGATTCTTATCTCTTCTTTCAATCCCTTGACTGTTCTGCCTTGGAACTGCATCTGTCCCATGGACTGACCCCCAGTCCATGAGGAAAGGCCAGGTCATCATGAAGCCACATGGATCAGAACTTTTGTTTGGTGAGTCTGCGTTTGGGAACCTCCAGTCCAGTGAAGGGAAAGCTGGATCCAAGTTTGTTGTATCCTTGTTTCTCCCGACCATGATTCTGACATTCCATAGGAAACAAGCTAACCTTGACCATTCTATGGAGCAGACATGGTGGCAGGTGTTTCAGATTCAGCATTGAGCACCATAGCATGGAAGGAAGTTAAATAATAATCTAATTACAATTTTAATAAGAGCTGCAGTGTAGAAGTTTGTTATGGGCTGATTGTGTTCCCCAAAATTCATCTGTGGAAGCCCTAATATCCAGAACCTCAGAATGTGACTGTATTTGGAGATAGGGCCTTTAAAGAGGTGCTTAAATTAAAAGGAGGTGTTTTGGGTTTTTTTTTTCAGTAGGCCCTAATCCAATCTGACTGGTGTTTTTTATTGGAAGGGGAGATCAGTACACACAGAAAGACAGCAAGGATGTGCTTGCACAGAGAAAAGGCCGTGTGAGGACACAGTGACATGGTAAGGAGGTGGCCATCTGCAAGCCAAGGAGACCTCAGAAGAAACCAACCAGGCCAATAACCTTGAGTTTGGACTTCCGGCCTCCAGAACTGTGAGAAGATAAATTCTTATAAATTCTTATTATAAATTCTTAAGCCATCCAGTGTGTGGCATTTTGTCATAGTAGCCCTAGTAAACTAACGCAAAGTTCAAGGTTCTCTTAGAAAGTGTAACAAGCAAAGACTACTTTCCACAGGGAGAGGGCTTAAGCCTCAATGTGAAGAATAAGTAGTAAGCAATGCAATTCAGGTAGATGAAACCCTAAGAGAAGTGGGAAGAAACTTAAGGAATTTAAACAGGAATTCATATGATCTTATTGGAATTTTTAGGAGATAAACCTAGTTACAATGTGGAAACCAGTGAGATGCTTGGATCAACAAAAGAGAGCAAAAATAAGTAAATGCATTGGTGTCCCAGAGCAAAACGTGAAAGATGAACTGTTACTAAAAGCCAGAGCATAAAGTGGTCAGCAAGGTGCCTTGAGGTTGAGAGGTCTACTTAGATGTTAGAGGGAGTTGGCAGTCCTAACTAGCAGCTTCTGAAGCAAGACTGAAGTGGACATCAAGTTGAAGTGGCCTGAGGATGGAATCGCACGTCAGGAAGTGGATTCAGTATCTTCAGATAGCCTCTTTGAGAAGTTTGGCTGTGGAAGCCTGGAGGGAGTTTGAATGGGAACCACTGGCCATCTGGAGAGATGCATTGTAGATTTCTCTATGTACAGTGGTTCTCAGTGTGGGGAAACAGCAGCACCAGCATCAGCTGGGAACTTTGGAAAATGCAAATTCTCAGCCACCCTCCCTCCAACCTACTGATTCAGGAATTCTGGGGGCAGGGCCCAGAGAACCACTGCTTTTAGAAGGTTAGTTAAGCTTTGTGGAGATGGATTACAGGCATAGAAAGCCCTCATGATTGGTGGAGTTTCTGTCTGAATTTTTAATTCTTTTAGTTCATTTATTACTGTCCAATGAGGGGAGATATGCATGTGTGCACACCCTGCTGTCTGTACCAGAAATGATAATGAGTGAACCTGAGACACGTGAAATGCCATGCCAGAATATCATGGCCAAGTTTTGTGAGGTTGTGTCTTAAGTTATACATTCAAAGATGTTTGATTGTTCAAAGGTGTTTGTTCTTCTCCACCCACTCTCAACCCTCCCTGTGTTGACTTAATGTAACATTTATATGCACTCAGTTTATTTAAGGAAAATTTTTTCAGCGTTCATAACCTCTCTTTCCTTTTTATATACAGTAATTTCCCTGTTAAGTAAGTGTTCAAAACGTCTTTCAAACTTTAAACTCTGAAATACTTATCTCCTTTAGATTAACATTCTTATACCTATGATCCTTTTCAAGCTCTTTATTAATTCATACTTTTGAAAATTTTGGCATAATCATGATTTAACAATTTATAGGTTTTATAGCTTTATTTCTCACTTAGTGGTGTTTCTTCTATCTCTGAATTCAGCAGTGATGGTGAATGTGAATGACAGTAAGGGATAAAGAGATGCTGCTTGCCTCTGTGTATCATGTATAAGGCTTAGCACTTAATTGGGGGTTTATAAATTTTAGCTGTTGTAATCATTATCAGAATAACTACAACCATTACAAGTGCTAACACCAACACCAGAGCTGAGCTCTGCACTGGGTCTGCATTATTTGCTCCACTCATTCACTCTTTCAAACCTGAGTCAGCTTTTTGACTGTGTGAACTTGATCTTGTTTAGTCTTATAGGTCTCATGTGAAAAAAAAACACTTTTGTTATTTTCTTTTTTAGTAAGAACTGCAAAATAACCATAATCTTTTCCTTGTGTATTCAAAATATTCTGCCTGGGAGCATACTTAAACTCTAGAAAGCTTATACTAATTTAAATTACAATAGCATCATCTTTTGTGCTTGTCATTTTCTTGCCAAGGCTTTGTTACTTCCATGGCAACACATACTGTATTTTACTTTGTGTTTAAAAATTATTTATGCAGAGCAATGAACTAGTTTTTATGAATATTCAACAATGTGTTTCAAGTGGTGAAATGTTCTGAGCCTTCTCTTAAATCCTTCCTACACATAGTTTCTAAATTAATCCTTTGAAGTGCAGCCCTCATCATGTCTCTCCCCTGCTCAAAAATCACCAATGACCCCTCACTGTTTACCAAGTAAAGCCCACCCTCTTTGGTCTGGCTTCTGCCTCCTTGGTAATCTTACCTTGACCTACTTTTACAAACTTACCATCTTACCTCTAACCTCCTAACGTATGTCTAAGAATGCTTTGCCTGCAAATAATAGAATGGCACATTAAAATGGCATAAACAACAAAGATGTTACATCATAAAAAAGGAAATATGAGTGTGAGGGGCAATGGTTGTTTAATTAAAAGCCCCGGTATTATTATGGAACCAGTTCACCTCTGCAGTTCTGAGGTATTGCCCTAATTGTGCTAGGATGGCTGCTTCCATTCAAATTGTCACATGCACGAAGAGACAGAAGAGAGAAAATCTCTATCTTATGTCTTATCACGAATAAGGAAAATCTTCCCAGGGCCTTCCAGCAAACTTTCTTTCTTTCTTTTCTTTTTTTGTAACATCTGCTGGGCAGAGTTTATTTCACACCCATGTTGAAATCACACACCTAGTCTGGGAAAGGAGATCATCAGAACTGGCCTAGGCTGATGAATATGCTGCTTCTGCTTCTGGGAAGATTCCAGCTTTCCATGAAAGGCATGACTGCTCAGAGGAGGATGAAGAAACTCAGGATTCAGATGTCGAAGAAAGGAGGAAATGGCTATTGTATAAACAACCAACTATGTCTTCCACATCAACTAAGCCGTTCATTTTAAAGTGAAGACTAAGAATCAAGCATTTTTTATCACCACAATTACATTGCATGGCATGCAGTGACACTGACCCCTGGAAAAGCCTTTATAATATATACTCTATTTCTTTCTTAAATTATTTTCATATACTAGGGCTTGCAATATCTGAATCTTATCTCCACTCGTGACTTTTTGGCCTCCCTTTGGCCAAGATCAAAGTCTCTTTTATATACTCTACCTTCTGTATCACTTTTTCAAGGTAAAACCTTATTTATGATTGGTCAGTCCTAGAAATAATCCTCATCTTTGTGCTTTCCAGTGAGCAAAAAGCACTCATGCAGTCATTTGAGGGCGCCAGCTGAGCCATTCCTGTACTATTGGAGGCTTTAGAGTCAATGGACAGCCCAAGACTCCATAATACTTATCACTTAATAATTCCTGTGTACATCTACCTGCATCACTCTCCTGCATTTATACAATTCCCTCTCCCTTTGCAGCTGTTTCCATTCTCCCCTCCCTAAATCCAAGTGTATATTTTATTTATCCAGTTTGTCAAATAATTGTTTCTTTTATCAAGTTTTAAAATGAAAAAATAACATGCAGAAGAGTTGCTTTTGGGGGATCCATGAGGTTGGATTATTTGGGTCATAAATTAAATAGAAATATAGATATACAAACTTTTAGAGAATTATTTATAGTTTTCTTTGAAAACAATTAATTACAAGTACATTCATAAAGGCAGGCATTTGTCTTTAGATTTGCTCATTTATATATATATATGAGAGAGAGAGGTGTTCATTTTATTAATGCATTAATGAGGGAAAATATACAAGTTTATACATATTTGGCAAAAATACGAATTATTTTTAATGGCTATATCTTTGGCTATATTTCTGGTTTTAACACATAAAATTATTGGTTATGTAGCCAACATAAAGAATTAGTCACATAGAAGAAATGTGTTCCTAGCCAAATATACTCCTTGCATTATTTACAGGAAACATTAATTATTTACCCACTGGCTTAATTGATTTGAACTATTCAAGAGAATAAAACATAAGGGGTTTTTGCAACAGGTTTAGGGCATGAGGAATTTAATCTCATGGGTATTGTAATAAATGAACTTTCCCCCTAGTACTCTATCTCTAGTAAGCATAGCTTGAGAGAGACTTGTATATTAACTCTGTCAATGTTTACATTGTTTAAAATGTCTTTAAAACAACATATAATTAAAGCTACTTTTTTAAGATATCACTGAATTATTGAAAACTGAAATATCTATTCACTAGTCTGAGCAAGACTGACTAGAACACCTAGTTATTATCTTTAGCTGGTGCCCTTTATTTTCCAAGATAATTTTGTATTATTGATTGTTTTACTTCTCTTCTTTGAGTTATGCTTAATAAGTGGTGTATTTCCTACAAGTGCCTTTAACTTTGAGAAAACAGGTATAATATGTAACATTTTTAATACTTTCTTTAAAACTTGGTACTTTCAGGTAAGAGACAAACAAAGTTTATGCATCTTACATTGGTAAATTGTCTGTTTTAATTTGTGTCAAATATTATATTTTTTGCAAATTTTTTTGGGGGGTACTCAATAATTAATACCAAGTAGTATGATTTTTTTGCAAACCTCATTTTGGTAGTACAGGTCTTCCTTGACTTACAGTAAGGTTATGACCTTATAAACCCATTGTTAAGTTGAAAATATTAAGTTAAAATTGCATTTAATACACCTAACCTACTGAACATTGTTGCTTAGGCTAACCTACTTTAAACACACTCAGCACACTTATATTAACCTACGGTTGGGCAAAATCATCTAACACAAAGCCTGTTTTATAATCAACTTTTGAATATCTCACGTAATTTATTGAATACTTTACTGAAAGTGAAAAACAGATGGTTGTATGGGTATAGAATGGTTGTAAGTGAACTGGTTGTTTACCCTTGGGATCACAGGGCTGACTGCGAGCTGCGGCTTGCTGCCGCTGCCCAGTATCATAAGAGAGGACTGTACGACATGTTGCTAGCCCAAGAAAAGATGAAAATTTAAAATTCGAATTGTGGTTTCTGCTGAATGCATATCACTTTCACACCATTGTAAAGTTGAAAAATCATAAGTTGAACCATCAGAAGTCAAGGATAAAATATACTTTCATTTTCCTCCCAAAGCTCATCTTTCTAGTTAATACGTAACCCGTAAACACAAATGATCCAATGGTCATTTCTAATGGTTTACATTAAATTCACATATTTGAATTGGTCCAGAGAATTTATGGTCTGTGATGACTTTAATCCAGGGGAATTTCTGAAAATGGATTCATTCGCAAACTCCCTGCTTTTCTAGGAAGGCCTTTGCCTTAGTTTGCACTACAGAAAAGCCCCTTTAATCTCCAACTGATAGATCTCCGTGAATTTAACTCTTCCTGCTTAAATAACATGACACAGGGGTCTTCTGGGGCAAGAGACCAATTTGCTCCTCTGTAAATCCACACAATGTTTGGAATTCGCCTGTGATGAGAGTAAAACTGCTTGATTGACAGAGTATGCTGACTAACACATACACACACATATGCATGCACATACATGCTATCTGATAAGTGAAAAAAGTATCCACAGCAGGTAAACTAATGGTTTAACTTGGTAGGAGAAGAGATCAATAACTGATAAAAATTTTAGCAGGAGTTTTTCACTTGCTATCTATATATAACTGGAGGAAACTCTCCTTATCTAAATTGTTTTCCAGAATATAACCTCTGACAAGGTCCACCTCCAGGGAATGTCTTCTACGAATAAAAGTGGTTGTGGCTTAGTGTCCCAGAACAGCATTTTCTGCTGGGGAAGCTGGATAAGGAGGACACTTAAGTGGAATTTAAGTGAGCATCATTGTGTGCCATTAAGGACCACTGGTCCAGAGTCTGTTTTAAAGTTACCTCGGCAGCCATTCTTCTGTCCTCTTTTTCTTGTGGAAGGGCCTTCATAACAGGCAGTATATTTATCTCCCGGAGACACTATAATTCTTCTGTTTTAAATAATTTTGTAGCATCCATTTCATAGAATTTTATAGTCTCAGCTGGAATCCTTCAAATTTGTGTACTCATGTGGCATTTGAGGTTAGATATATTTAGATCTCTGTCATATATAGGATCCATCTGGAGACTTGCCCAATATTAATGGACAAATGCTACAACTCATAAGATACCAAGAGGCTGGAAGATCATGGCAAGATCTGTGGCTGGAAGTTCCAGTTACAATTACCTCTTAGTTGCCAGTCAAGTTCCAAGCTTCTTGCAAGGTTTCTGACGATATTCCTACTCCCCCTGATGGAATATGGATTGTTACAATGTTGGCTTGACTGGGAGGTATTTATGACAAATATTGCAATGTGTGTATGCTTTTCCAATAAGAAACTTAAAGATTTACTCCTTGAGCTAAGCTTAAGATGTGTGATAGCCTTATTCCCACGAGTAAGAGGTTAAGTATTCATTCTTGTAGCACCATATACTTCTTTGTAGCTTTACTGTTTATAGCACACTATTTGTTGATTACTCTCTATTACAAATCTGAGTCCTGTGTTTTGTTTACCACAGCTTCTTTAGTACCTAGTAAACATGGTCTGAATGAATGAATAAATAAATAATTTAGTATTTAAATGTCTTAGTAATTAAATGATTAGTATTTAAGTGTCTTACTGTGGATTTTAGAGACTGTGCTAGTCTTTTATGTGCATCCTCAAGCCAATATTTTAAGTCCTGAAATATTTGTGACATAAGCAGAAATATTTTATTATTTGATTACTATTATTCTAAATACATTTTATTTTCTAATCACCCAAATGCAGATATCTCCAAATGCTAATAATTATATTAAAGTTCCTCAAATATCAGAACTTGTCCACTCCTTAATACGTAAGGGATATGTAAATCCTAGGATTTATTGAATTGCCTTAAGGCTACTTCATTTAGAGTAACTGAATTGAGTAAATTATTTTATTTGACCCCTTCTTTATACTAACATAGACATTAATGTATCTTTAAATTTTAAGTTCTGTTTGGTCCCTTACATCAAACATCACACACTGTAAAATGCTAATATGTTCCAAAAGATATTTCAAAAGATGGTTGATAGTGCTTCCAGCTAGACACATGCTTCACAATTTTTAATGAAGATTAATAGTGTTTTGTATGCAGTAAGTTACTAAAGTCATTGAATGAATGGAATATTCTCCCTAGGATCACCAATAGAAATGACATATCTTTTTCAGTTATTTATTTTTAATATGACTATCTCTTGCTTTTCTGGTTCTATGACAACTTAAATGCTGTTTACTGAATAGAACGATTATATATATCTTTCTCCAATGCAAGGAATAGTGTAAAATTATCAATCTTTTTCAAACATAGCAATTGCAAAGTAGAGAAATAAAATAAATGTGGCCCTGAACATAGAATAGATGAAAACATGCCATTACCTTTCCTCAAAATCAAATGGCCCTGAAAACAAATCACCCTTCACTGGTTAATATGATAAAGCTGAGATGCAGCCATAGCATGATGATCAAGAACTTTCATTTCCTCTGAAGTGGCAACAAATGAAACACATATTTACAAAATGTACACTGATACTTTGTACAAGAGGCTGCTTAAGTGTAAAAGAAGCAGAAAAAGAGAAAGAAGGAGAAAGGGAGAGAAAGAGGGAAGAAGGAAATGGGAGATGAGGGGATTTTCTGAATTACGAGAGTCTCCTACACATGCAGACAGCCAAAGAAGCACAATTCTGCAGAAAATGGGAAAGGGCAATAAAGCACCTTGGGTAGAGGCTGAAAGGATGGCTTTTCTGTAGTTATCACTTCATGTACATGTAATACATCATAAATAAGTCATTAAAATAAAATTCCGTTTCATTCTAAAATGTTAATCTTTTTGCAGGTTTATGAAAAATAAGCCCAGTCAATTCCCTTTTTCACTAATTAGTAAATGTTTGGACATCTGGTTTAAAATGGTTAAGTAAAGGAGTTTGGTTCCTTTCCTTGAAACTCTGTTGGCTCTGATCTATGAATGTCCCAAGAGGCAAATGATTTAGTGCTCTCTCAAACCTATGTGTTTGATATTTCACTAGCAGGGGCAGGAAGAGACTATATTCTATCCAAACAAGCGACATCTCTTTTTCTATGTGTGTATCTCATATGTCCCCATTGCTCTCTTCTCAGCTCTCTGCTAAGCAGACTCAGCCTGCATGAAAACATCAGTGATGAGGTAGAATTGAGGGTAGTCTCATAGGGAGGAAAGGGGACTTACCTCACAAAGTTCAACACAATTTCCTGTTTGTATTTAATTAAATCACTATTTTATCTGTTATATGTGTACAAGATAAAATTTATTGAGATACTTTGCATTCTTATTTTTCATATGAAGTCTTCAAAATTTGCTGTCTTCAACAATTTCTTTTTTCCCCCAGCTTTATTGAGATATAATTGCCAAGTAATACTTTAAAATATACAACATGATGCTTTAATACACATATATTTTGTGAAATGATTATCACAGTAATGTTAGCTAACACATCCATCACCTCACATAGTTACCATTTTTTTGTGTATGGTGAGAACATTTAAGATCTACTCTCTTAACAAATTTCAAATATACAAAACAACATTCTTAACTATAGTCACGACTGTGCATTAGATCCAAGGATGTATTCATTTTATGACTGAAAATTTGCGCACCCTGACCAAAATCTCCCCTTTTTCTTTACCCCTTAGAGCCCGGTAACCACCAATCTAGTTTCTGTTTTTATGAGTTCAACTTTTTAGATTCCATGTATAAGTGAGATCACACAGTCTATGTCTTTCTCTATCAGACTTATTTTGCTTAGCATAATGCCTTCAAAGTTCATCCATGCTGTCACAAATGCCAGGATTTCTTTCATTTTATGATGGAATATTATTCACAATAATAATATTCTTCATGAAACATGGAAACAACCTTAATGTCTGTTAACAGATTAAAAAAATTGAATAATGCTATGGTGACTATATATATATATATATATATTCTTTCAAATGTTCCTGCCTTTTGATCGTTCTTTCTTCGTGGAAACTCTGAAGTTCATTTCAGTTTCCTGGTTTTTGATAGTGGCAAATGCACAACTGTGATGGGGCAAAAGCTTAGGCAATTTCATTGCCGGCTATCTATCTATCAATCAATCAATCTATCTATCTATCTAGATAGCTATCTAATAATGCTGCAGTGAACACAGAGATGCAGATATCTCTTCAAGATAGTGATTTCAGTTCCTTCGTATTTATACTCAGAAGAGGGATTGTTGGATCATATGGCAGGTATATTTTTAATTTTTTGAGGAGCTTCCATGCTGTTTTTCATAAGGGATGTACCAAGTTATATTCCCACCACCAGTGACCAAAGCGTCCTTTTTCTCTATATTGTCATCACACTTAGCTCTTGTCTTTTTGACAATAGTCATTCCAACAGGTGTGAGGTGATAACTTGCGGTTTTGATTTGCATTTCCCTGATTATTTGGACTTCTATCTTCCACAAAAATTAACTCAAAGTGGACTAAATGCTTAAGATCTGAAAGTATAAAACTGTTAGAAGAAAATAGGCAAAATGGTCCTTGACATTGATCTGGGAAATATGACACCAAAAGCACAAGCAGCAAAACCAAAAATAAACAAGTGGGACTACATCAAACTAAAAACCTTCTGCACAGCAAAGGAAGTTATCAACCAAATGAAAAGACGACCTATGGAATGGAAGAAAATGTTTGCAAATCATATGTCTGATAAGCGATTAACATCTAAAATATAAAAAGAACTCATACAACTCAATAGAAAAAACTCAAAAAATTCTATTGAAAAATGGGCAGAGGATCTGAATAGAAATTTTTCCAAAGAAGACATACAAATGGCCAATAGGTACATGAAAAAGTGCTCAAGATCACTAATCATCATGCACATACTTTTAAAAAACCCAAACATCCTCTGACGTGGTGTAGAGTCAAGTCCCTGGTTGCTGCCATTTTTCATCCTTTTAGCTGTTGTGTTTCTTCTGCTGTTTATCTCCATATTTCTAAATGACAAGCTTACCATGGTGTTTTTGATTTTTAAAGTTAAGACTTTTCCTAAATTTGACTACATTTATTGACTTCCTGTTGTGGAAAATGAATAGTTAGCTTTTTTTGCATGCTTATGTAACACTACTTCATGCACATACACATCCACCTCCCCACCTCATTTTTCCAATATAGTTATGGTAATTTTTGGCTACATTGGTTTTCATTTACCTGTATTTACATCACTATAAATATGTGATTATGGTTGACTGGTAAGCTTACATTTCATTTCCTTTCTAATTTTTTCCCTTGACTTAATAATTGCCTTCTTTTTTCATTTGCTTAGTTTTCTACGTAACTAAAATTTCCCATAACACTGCAAATCTCCTTCAACATAATTCAACAAATAAGGTCATCTATCTTTCTTAATTTTTTTTTCCTTAGAGGCATTCCTGTCTACTGGAACCCTCCGTAATTGTGGTTCAAATCTAGACTATTGCTCTCTAGGACTCTGTTTCAGCTGTTATCCTAAGATTTTCCTTATGATTCTGAGAATCCCCTTTCTTTCTGCGATGACTGTATCCCTTGCTCCTTGGCTCCTGCGTATTTCTATTCTTGTTTATTTCCCCTTTTTAGGAGAGCATACTTTCCATTAGTTTGCCAAAAAGTAGTTCAAGGGAGGCAAATTATTTGATAACTTGCACATCTAAACGTTTCTTTATTTCACTTTCAAAATCAAATGATACCAGATATAGATTCTAGATGGCAACCATATTCCCTCTGAACCTTGGAGCATTGTTCAATCACCATTTATCTCCCCATATTGTAACTGACAAATATGATGATATTTTTACTCTAAAAAGCTATCACTATTTTTTAGTGCTCTCTCTGGAAGGAAATTTTAGGATCTTCTCTTTCTTTCTGGTATTCTAATATTTTACTATATTGAGTCAATATCTTATTTCTTTATTCTTAATTGTACTGTGCCATTAGTGAGCCCTTTCAATTTGATAACTCAGATCCTGAGAAAACTTTCCATATTATTTATTCAATGCTCTTTTCCCCAGGATTTTCTCAATTCCTCTTTTCTAGTACTCTGGTTATTCTGATTTGAAATTTGGATTTATAAACCATATTTCTTGTATTTTTTCTCATATCTTCTATTTCTTTGCCTTTTCTGTTTTGGGGGGAAATTCTTCAATTGTATTTCCTCAAATTTTATTTATTTATTTAAAAATCTGCTCATATTTTAAATATTCATGAACTCAAAAGCTCTCAAAATGTTCCCTTAACTCTTTCCCTTTTTTCTCATCTCCTTCTCATCTTCCTCCACCCCTCCCTTCTTCTTCTTTTCTTCTTTCTTTTCTTTATATAGCACCCAATGTTTGTGTAATGGATGCAAAAGCTTTCCTATTTTTTCTACGGATGTTCTTTGAGTTGTCTCCTGCTTTCTGCATCTAGTTTTCAATATAAGCTGTAACCCAGCAGCTAGAATTATTTTTTTTTAAATATTATTTTAAAAAATATTTACTCTCTCAATACATTTTACTCTTCACTTTATCATCATGTATCCCTGAAATTATTTCTTCATGGTCCTTGCTTTTTCTAAAATTATCTTTTTTAATTAAAAAAATTTAAATGACTTCTATTGATAGTCTCTATTCTACTTTCCCCTCAAGATAAATCCAGGAGGGAAAGGACCTTCTCTGTCTTATTATCACTAATGTTCCAGCTTCAAGAACAGGGCTCAACAAATACGTGTCAGTGGCTCAATAGTAGATTAACTAAAAATATGCTTACTTTTTCTGAGAAACTAGGAAGAGAGAAATTTCCTTGGAAATATTGCTAGACCCCTGCTACTATCCTCTCCACAGTCTGTTGGACCACCAACCCAGTGATTCAAAACTAATAGGTAAGTCTAACAACACTATTGACTTTAAACAAATAGACAGCCAGTTATTTCTTCAGCACAAACAGGTTTACGGAGGATCGGCAGAGAAATGCAGGTCGCAGTCTGCAACCATAGGCCAGCTACATGCAAGTCTCCCAGCAGCAAAGGAGGAGAAAATCTGTTATAGAGAGGAAAAGGAAGTTGAGAGAGCTATTGTAAATAGCTTTGAGGTGTGGTGGCTTTTCACTGGCTGAGTTGTGACCGTCTCTCATTGGCTGAACTTCTTGCCAGTCAAGAAGGGGAAGTCTTTCTTCTTCCTGTTGGGCTCTCTATGGATCTAGGGTCTGAGAGCCTCCCCTTTTGGCCTTCAGACTCCAATTTAATGAGGTTTCTGTTTATTAATTTAATGACACCAAAGACGAAAATGAGGAGAAATATTCGTAAGAAGAAATGGCAGAAGATTAGTGTAGTCAAGGGCAGAACATAAGCTTCTACAAGGTAGAAATAGCACAATGATCAAACAGCGGTCTCCAGATAGGGCAAGGGCTTCCAACGCAGGCACCAGGAAGCGTGGCATCTATGCACTGAAACTTTGGTCAATTTATGGACAAAATAGAGGAACAGATTATGAAAGAGCCTAGTAAATGCTAGTTCACTTCTTGAAAGGGGAATCGCGTTGGCCGTGTGATTTAAAGGAACATACCCCCAAACTGTACCAAATCCTCCTGTCTCAGCACAGAAGAGAGGCGGGAGGAGAATACAGGCAGCTGGAAAGCAAATGAAGAGAAATATCACATCCCTTCTAATGACCCCACGTAATTTACTGGGAGAAGAATGCTTGAAGAGTAGGTAAAGTGGCACAGTGGGCGTTGTTAATGAAGAAAATGGCAGCACTTCTGCTAAATCCATTTACCACAGCAAGCACAGAAAATGCAATTTGCTGCCAAATATAATGCTCACTGTGGCAATTTCCTTTAGTTTTAACTCTCTCCTTTCTGACTGTGTGATCAGGCACATGAGTGTAAACTTTCACCTTTTCTCTTCACCCCTGAATAAGTTGAACAGGTGTTTAAATTACGTCTGAGAGCATGATTTTTCATTTATACCAGAGAATATTCCTGAAAAAAATACTACATGAAGAAGTGATACAGCTTATTGAGAATGAAATTAAAATTGAATAATGAATTTAAAATGAGGAAACATATATGCTTTTGAAATCACAATATGTAAACATATCTTCACTATTCTGATTAGCACTACATATATACAGTGTATGTGTTACATGCACTGCAGACAAATTATTAGTCTCCACAATTTTAAAAACTCATCAGAGGTTAGCAGGAAGTTAACCACCGTGTCAAATGAAATAGCATGTAAAATATTTGTGTTCAGTAGCAATTAAAGCCATTTTAGAGGCAAACCTGATGGTGTAGCCGTTAAGTTTTTGTGCTCTGCTTTGGTGGTCCAGGTTTTGCTGGTTCAGATGTCAGGTGCAGACCTACATACTACTTATCAAACCATGTTGTGACAGGCATCCCACATATAAAGTAGAGGAAGATGGGCAGGAATGTTAGCTCAGGGCCAATCTTCCTCAGCAAAAAGACGAGAATTTGAGGTGATGTTAGCTCAGGGCTAATCTTCCTCAAAAAAAAAAAAAAGACATTTTCATTGAAAAGTGAAAGATGAGCTCTACTCCCTTGACTGCTTACTTTACCCTACAAAACCAGCTGCTACTTGAAAGTTGGAGACACAGACTTGTCTGGACTGCAAGGTTACTGAGGGTATCGAATATGGTAAAAACATTCTATAGAGATATTTGGGAATGTATATGAAAAAACCTTAAAATTTAGTATAGGCTTGGGTGAGACAGTTCCTCTCCCAGTAATTTTCCATAATTTTGTGTACAGAATATATGTTCTAGCATTAGTTGCAATAGCAAAAAGATGCTAACAACTTTATATATAATACATAAATAAGATGACATATATAGAGAGAGAGATACAGAGAGCAGAATATACCATTTTAAGTGTTGATCATCACCTTTTTTTTTGTATTTCCATGAGTTTTCAGTGCCAGTAAAGGTCCTCCTCCAGAGATGGAGATAACATTTAAAGAGATGAGACCCCAGGCCTTACTGTCACGTCCCATCCTACATACTTGGTCCCTGTGGAACTCAGAACATCACACAATGAAGTCATGAAAATATGCATCAGACAGTAATATTTACTGATGGGAGAAAATATTCATAGCATATGGCAATTTTAAAAATAGATACAAAACAGATTTATGTCGTAATATTATTTTTCAAAAGCATATACAGGTACATAGAGAATGTACTGTTTGTGTATATGCAAATATGCTGTGATGAGATTAAAAAGTTAATCTGAAGAGACTAAAATTTAGAGATTAAATTTTTGAGTTTTTCTTGTTTATGCATCGAACATACAGTGTCATGTAATATAATAAAATAATGGATCAAAATTTTGCTTATTTTTATATTACGTGACTTACAGTTTTGCCCTTCTCTCTTCATGAGCGTTAAGTATGGAAGGAAGGGTGTGGTGGCACGCTTGGTCTCCCAATTTAAATTTAACATATTTATTAACTGCCATATAAGGCAAAAAGCATTTATTGAGTGCCCACTAAGTCCAGGAAGTACAAAGAAAAACATGATCCCTACTCTCAGAGATCTCCCTGTGGGGGTGATTTATTGTACTTTGTTTTCTTAGCTCTCTGCTTACATATCTAGTTGACTGAATGAATGGATGAGTGAATACAGGAATGGATAGTAAGTTTGGCTAATAGAACAATGCTGAATCGCTCCGTGTGCTTTAAGCACCAGGGTCAATATCAATTAGAATCTCTATTTGCTATGAAATAAACAGATAAAATTGTTATATATTTGGACAAAGGAAAATAAAAAGTGATTTTAAAATAATGTCTCTTTTGGTTATGAATATATTTTTAATCCTAGTTTTAGCATTGCAAGTTCCCTATGCCTGTACCCCAGATGAGAATCTGTGAGCATCCATGCTTATCTGGAGCAAGGATAAAACACCGAAAGGAATCAGGAGTAGAGATGAGCAGCACTGAGTGTGTATTTTGACCACATGGATATAAGAGGAAGGGGATACCGACAGAGAAAACAAGACAATAGCAAAATTGCTTGCTTTTACCTGTCAACTGAGGTGGAAAGTGGCTATGTTTTGAGTTTCCATTATACAAATATTTTAGGGAGAAAACTTTCTGACAAGTCACATTAAGAATCAAATGCATTTTATTAAATATTGGCATTTCATTAAAGAAAGAATTGGTAATGTCAAACATTACATGAAAAAGAAAAAATTGCTCATTGTAAATGAAAATTTGATCAAATGCATACAAATCAGAAACACTTCAAAATACGCTAATTAAAATTATAGGCTTTACTCCCATTTCATGATTTACTATACTGGAGTGTTGTTCACATGTAATGAAGGATATAGTATTAAGTGAAAGCACTGAAAAATAAAACGAAGTTGCATCATAAGTAGTGGTCAGGATTGAATAATGTAGTTCTATATTCCTATTTTTAGTACTTTGCAGCTATTATTTAGTTCCTCCTGCCCTTCTCTTAATCAGTCCCATCGATTCTGTCCTCCTTTTCATTGTTCTCTGAATTCTAACCAATTCACTTCATCATTCTTACATCTGAGTCATCAGCACAGAACAAAGTATTCCAAGTGCAGGTCAGCAGAACATTTTAGTGTCCTAAAATGGAGTATAATGTTCCTTCCTGTTCCATGACATAATATCCTTATTATATCTCAAAATTATATTAGTTTTTCTTGTTTTAAATGGTCAAACTACTATGTTTATAATTTGCCTCCAAAAAATCATGAAATTAAAAAAATATATGTACTTTAATATATTAAAATTTATAGACCCTCAGGTCATTATTTATTGTTCCAGGCATTTAAAACCATATTGCTTAGCAAAGGAATTTATATATATATATAAAAGTGAAAGTGAAAGTGTTATTGTTGCTCTTGTTAAAATATTGTATATGGTTGGTGTGATAATGTGAATGCACACGAATATTTTCTTTCTCTCACACACTGTAGACCTGCTGCTGAGGTGTGGCAACTCAGTAAGGGATTCCAATTCCACTTTCTCTTGAAAATGTGAGGACTCGTTATTTGTTCTTACCAATGCAATGTGAATGGAACTGATGTGTGTCCCTTCTGGACCAAAGAGCCTAACAGAAGAGGGTAAGCACTTCGCTTTCTTTCTTTATCCAGCATCTGGATGAAAGGGAATTGAGGCTTTTGGGGAAGGTGAAGTCATGTGATAGGAGAGGCCTGAGTGCCTTTCACTGTGTGGGACCAACTACTCACCAGGAATACATGCTGTATGAGCAAGACATGAATTTCTATTCTCAGTGCTGATATGTTGGAGTTTGTTTGTAATGGCAATTAACATTACCCTAAAAATACAGCATAGCCCTGTCAAAGAAATACTTCATAGTGTCAACCGTCATCTTGAAATGGAGATTACTCTGTATCAGTCATGGTTCTCCAGATAAACAGAACCAATAGGATAGATATGACTTTCATATACATACTAGATAGATAAATAGATAGGTTTATTTTAAGAAATTGTATTAGCTCATGCACTTATGGGCCTGGTAAGTCTGAAATCTGTAAGGCAGCTCGCAGGCTGGAAACTTAGGCAGGATTGCTATATTACTGTCTTGAGGCAGAATTCCTTTTTCTCAGAGAAGTCTATTTTTGTTCTCAAGGCCTTCAACTGATTGGATGAGTCCCACCCACATTATCCAGGGTAATCTCCTTTACTTAAAGTCAATAGATTGTAAATGTTAATTATATCCACAAAATACCTTTCTAGTAACATATGGATTAGTGTTTCACCAAACAATGGGCACCATGGCCCGGCCAGGTTGATACATACAGTTAATCAGCACAGCCCACCCCTTGTCAGCTTGGCACCCACACACATTTCCTCATACCACATAATCTGCAAATAAAGATAATAGTAAAGTAATGCTTTCATTTAACATGATACAACTATCCTGTGTACAATGGAAAGCACACTAACCCTTTCCCCAGAATAGGATGCAAATTCCTTGGGTGATGTTTACTCCTCTTCTTTATATCCTGTAACTTAAATACTATGATGTAAAGTTAACAATACTTAAACACTATTCTGTAAGGTCAGTACATTATATGGTACAATGATAATGGAATAAGAGAGGGGAGAAAGCAAGGATATTATACACAGGCACCTGATTTATTCTCCTGGAGGATGATGTCATATCGAAAACTTAGTGTTTTCTGCTGGCAGATTGGGCGCTGAGTGATACCTTTAGCTGGGTTAGCTTTGATGAGGGGAAGTCCATATTGCTGAGTCCATCTATCCCTTCCATCATGGCCACTTTGTTCATGAGCCCATTGGACAGTGACAGGAGTGGTTGGGGAAAGATGCTGACTGGTATCCACAGGATGGGTCATCTTATCCACTTGGTTATTAGATCCTCCACTGCTGAGCTTACCCTTTGGTGAACATTCAGATGGAACATAAATATATTCATGTTTTTTGCCTATGCAGAGAGACTGCTCACATACGTCTTCCTCAGAACTTCTTGTCATCAATTTTCCAATCATATTCTTTCCAAGTCCCTGACCCTCCAGCCAAATCATTGGCCATAGCCAATGAATCTGTATACAGTCACATGTCTGACCTTTTCTCTTGCCAAGCACAATGAAAAACCAGGTACATTGCTCAAAGTTCTGTCCACTTGGAGGATTTCCCTTTACTACTATCTTATAGGAATGTCCCAGAAAGAAGCTGCAGGGCTGAAGCTGTCCAATTTCAGGCGGTGCCTACATATAGTGCAGAACAATCTATAAACCAGGTCTAAGTTTTCTCTTCCTCAGTCAGCTAATCATAGGGAATTTCCTATAAGAGCATAGCTAGGAGCTGGGAGAGAGAAGGTAAGGTAAAAAGGAATGTGGGCCATGGGCATTTGGACTGCCTCCTTATATAACTTACTTGTGCCTTTAGGGCTTACTGAGATCAATTTCATAAACATTACTTCCATTTTATGATGAAGTGTTGCTATGCATTCCCAGTTTTATGGCTTGGTAGGTCAGACAACATATAGTTCATGAAAGGCTGATAAGTTTGCATGGTAACTTGGTGGGCCATGGTTAAGTGTTCATTCTCTGATAAAGCCAAGTAGCAGGCCAAAGCTATGTTTCAAAAGTAATCTTCAGAGGATGGCAGGCCTTTGCTCCAAAATTCTAAGGGTCTGCACTGTGATTCACTTATTGGGGCCTGACTAAGGCTCCAAACAACATCTTTATCTGCCACTGACACTTTAAGCTTCATTGGATATGGTAGATCATATGGCCCAATTGGAAGAGCAGTTTGCACAGCAGCCTAGAAGTGTTGCAGAGCCATCTCTTGATCCAGGCCTCACCCTGACAAGCTGCTTTTTAGGTCACTTGGTAAGTGGGCTGGAGTAGCACACTCTGCTGAGAAATATGTTGTCTCCAAAATCTTAGGAGCCCCACTAGGTATTGTGCCTCTGGCTTGGTTGTTCAAAGGGCCTATGGAACAACTTATCCTTCACCTTAGAGAGGATATCCAGTCATGCCCAACACCACTGGACCCCTAGAAATTTCACTGAGGTGGAAGGCATCTGAATTTTTGTTGCCCACCCTCTGAAACACAAATATCTTACCAATAAGTCTAGAGTAATTGCTACATCTTACTTGCTGGTCCAATCAGCATAATGTCATGAATGTAATGCAGCAGTGTGATATCCCATGGAAGGGGAAAGTGATCAAGGTCCCTACATACTAAGTTATCCCATAGGGCTGGAGAGTTGATATAGTCCTGAGGTTGGAGAGTGAAGGTGTATTGCTGGCCTTTAAAGTACACCAAGACAGTTCTGGCATTTAAACTTCATTTAATATAGGACAACTTTTGGTCCACGTTTTAGCTAACCAAGCAGACAAAGTGTTAGATCTCTTTCCAACCCCTCTAGCTATATACTAAATCCAGAATCTCTGCTTAGTGGGCTCATACCCCATAAATTTGGCCTGATTCAACTTTATGTTCCTTCCTCCACTATCCCAAACCTTAATATCCATTCACATGCCTGTTCCCTGGAATTCTGTCTGTATAAATTGGAAAAATCATGCAGTTCTTTGGGAGTGTAGCACATCTACTCATGGGTTACACTTTGTAACTCACCTTTTGGGGCCTGTCAGGATATGAGCCTAGTTATAAGTCTAAGAGCAAAAAAGGGTGGTTGGTGGGTGTGGGTCCTGAAGAGAATCAGCACTACCTTGCAAGATAAGTTCCTCATGGGAGACCAACTACCTCAGGAAAAGCAGAAGTAACCTCCTCAGGCAGGGAGGAGTGGGCTGCCTCTACTAACAAAGAAGATTCAGCAGTATTCAGCTCAGTGTTCCCAACTTCATTAGCATCTGCCCATATGTTACTATTCCAATTTCTAGGATCCTGTTTCTTCCCAATCAGTGCTCTTACTTCAACAGTAAACACCCTGCACTTTGTGCTGTAATTCAGCAACTCACAGGATGCGACTCTGCGTTTCATTTTTAGCAATCTCAGTTCTGCCTCTACAGCAGGTAAGGGTTTCCTTCAGGGCAGGCATAGAAAATTTCAAATCATTTATGTAGAATTTGAGCTGGGAATTTCAAGCCCCAAGCTCCTCCTTTTCTTTCACCATTTTGTCCAACACAATTGGAAGCAAACTGCCAATCTTGTCATTTTCCTTAGCTTGACAAAAACATTCAAAAGTATTAAATATGTGGTCACCCAGAAACTTGCCTCTTATACGTATTTGATTAAGAGTGTCCAATGGTGATATTTTGCAAATGTCTATTACTATATCATGTCATGGACTATCAGGGCTCTCTACTAGTGGAAATAAAATCATTAGTGTTTTTAAATGCAATCAAAATGTAGAACCAATTCTAGAAACCAAGAACCAATTCAGAAAAGTCATCCTTAAGATCTGTTCCTCTAGAAGCACTCTTGGTACTTAGTAATCTGTATCATCAACATTCTCCAGAACAGTAAAAGCAATAGGATATATAATATATAGGTATAAATATGGATATGGATAAAGAGGATATAGCTATGGGGATTTATTTTAAGGAATTGGCTCACATGAATGTGAGGGCTGAAAGTTCAAAATTTCTAGGGCAGGCTGACAGGCTGGAAACTCAGGTAAGAGTTGATATTAGAGTATTGAGTTTGAAATCTGTAGGGCAGATCATTGGGCCAGAAACTCAGGCACAATTTCTACATTACAGTCTTGAGGTGGAATTTTTTCTTCTTTGGGAAATCTGTTTTTGGTCTTAACGCCTTCAGCTGATTGGATGAGGCCCATCCACACTGAGGGTAATCTCCTTTACTTAAAGGTAACTGGTTTATAAATGTTAATCACATCTACAAAATACCTTCCCAGCAACTTCTAGACTAGTCTTTGACTAAACAACTGTACACACTAACCTAGCCAAGTTGACATATACAATTGATTATCGTACTCCCCATGGTCATACTGAGGGTCAATTGCCATCTTTAGTAACCTGTGATCTCTTGCCCCTAGGTAGGAGTGGGTACCTGAACCTGGGAGAATCCACATGGGGCCTGGCAAGCAATTTATGTCTTGTGATGTAGGAGGAAAAAGCATATTGTACCAAAAAGATTTTTATGCTAGGAATTTGCAATTGGAAAATGTAAAAGCTGGAGAAACAACCAGAGAAGCAAAAGGTGGAAGTTTGTATAACTTTAAGCAGGGCCAAGGCAATCAAAATTACTTATAAATTAAAATCATATGGAAACAGTAAATAAAAGTATTCAATTCAATTATTGAGAAGAAGGTCTTGATTTCAGAGAACAGAAGAAATGACATAGATAAACATGGAGACAAGATGAAAGGATGTAATGCTGACACCTCTGTTCTAATTCCAGTTTCTATAAAATCTGTCATAATTGAAGATCTTATTTTATTATTATTATTATTATTATTATTATTATTATTGCTGAGGAAGATTCACTGTGAGTTAACATCTGTTGCCAGTCTTTCTCCTTTTTATTTTTTGCTTGAGGGAGATTCAGCCTGAGCTAACATCTGCACCAATTTTCTTCTATTTTGAATGTGGGTCACTGCCACAGCATGACTGCCAAAGAGTCATGTAGATGCATGCCAGGGAACCTAACTTGGGCTGCCAAAGTGGAGCATGCTGAGCTTAACCACTGCGACATGGAGCCAGCCCCTGAAGATCTTATTTTTAAATAACCTCAACTTCATTTGGCTTGATCATCTGTTTTTTTTTTTTAAATAAAAAACCCCAACTAGAAGAAAAGCCAATAAGAACACTTTGCTAAGGGAAGAGTTGCTTAATCTGAAGTTTGAGAAATAGAGGGGTGCAGCAAAACAGGGGTATATGTTCAAACGCATTCTGTGTTTTTCTCCCATCAGAGTTTGTGTTGCAATAGGAGAGAAACAAGAGAGGGAGGACCAAAAAAAAAAAGAATTCTAAGGAGACAGCAATTTATTCCATCAGCAATGGGAAGCCATGGAAGAAATTGAAATTCCTGGGAAGCACACAACACACTGCTGACATTGGTTATTCTTGAGCGAGTGAGCATAGGGGTCTTTCAGCGTCACTCTTAAAAATATGTATTGTTTGAACTTTTTAAAGCAAGCATGTATTTCTTTCCCCTGTAAATAAAATGAAAATAAAATCCTTTATACATCTCCATAGCACACGATACAAAATTTAAATCCAAAACATAATAGAATTATAAATACGTAAGAACTACCTTTAGAAGCATGAAGGTCTAAAAGTGAGTCCAACGCAAATAAACACTTCATATTTGGTCTACTTAAGATCTCTCTGGAACCATGTGGATAGACTATATCAGATTACAAATTCTATAAAGGGAAGGAGTACTAGTTAGAGTCAGTGGCAATAGTCTAGGCTGCAGGCTGAGGGCTGGCACAATGCAGGGGCTGAAGGGATTGGGTCTGGGTGAGATGGATGCAGGAAGACTGTAGGTACAAAACATGTTGGGAAAATTTGACAATATGTAGTACCTGATGGAGTGTGGAGGAATGAAAATGGAAAACTAAAGATGATTTCCATGTTCCTGCATTAAAAATTATTAGGTATATATTAATGTTTTGTTTGAGAATGCATGTGCAAATACCCTATAGATTTAGCATAGTTTAAAGGCAAGTGAAAAAGGAATATTTTGAATTGAAGATATGCATTTTAATTCTAAAATAACTGGAAATAAGAACTAAGAACATTTATAATAAGGAAAGATTATGAGTGAGAGTTACCCTAAGAAGTATTTTAGAATTTTATTTTCAAGTGAGAGCACATATGCGGCTGTCCTGTAAGACAGAAGAGGTTGAAGAGAGAAACAACAAACTATATGTCACCCACTCTTTATTCTTGTGGACAATCCTTGAAAATTGCTATATAGTGAGTTGTTTACATGCTGCCACGTGAAACAAGGTCCTGTCATGACCTCCCTCAAAGTGGTGGAAATGTAAGGGCTGTGCACTCACGTTGGTTGAACCCCAAGTTGTACCGCCTCAACCGGTACTCTAAAACTGACAGGATGTCTATCCAACTTGCTGGTGTCTTGATTGGAACACATTTTGTTTTAAGTGATCTACATTTAACATAAATATTTAATCAAAGTTACCAAGTATGCTTTGAAGCAACAGTCATTTCTCAGCTCAGGTGTCTAGACTAATCAAACCTTAAGGAAAAGTGCAACATTTATAATGATACCATAATTTTATTGAATCATTCCAGTTAAATTTGATTTCAGTGCAGAAATAACAACATTTGCTTTTCTCTGATAGAAATGCAGCTCAAGGCTATAATTTTCATTTTGATTGAAGGGTACACAGCCTGTGGTGTTTGGGGCACCATATGAAATTCAAAACTATGTGACTCATTCAGCTCCATGTTCTGTGATTCTTTCTCAAACTGAAGAATGAAAAGGGCAAATGTTTTCCAAACCAATTCCCTACCACCTCCCTTTCTCCAAGCTAAATTTCTGATCTGATGAAAGAGGTAAATCTTTGCTAAAGCTGTTGAACTGCACTGGTAAGGCCTCCAAATATTATTCCTGAAAGGTCAAGAAAATGATGTTATTGGAAGTTTTATCATCTTTTACTGACTCCCAGAGTAGAGATGAAGACAAAGTAAGATGAGGCAGATGGAGGGTATTGATAGAATCATTCTTAGAAAAAAGGAACTGTAAAACTATGCAATTCTCCATGAAAATGTTATTGAAAATAGCATTTCTTTGTGTTTTCCTAGCTTTTCTAAAATGTTTTAAGGAATGTATTTGATTATACTGAGATACACACTTTCGGATATTGCCTAATACATGAAAATACTCTATTTGGATGTCATAAAGATATATATCAGTCTTTGGTACTAACAGATGGTTAAGAATTAGTTGCTCTTGATAATGCTATTTTTAACCTATTGAGGAACCTCCAAATTGTTTGGGGTACCACTTCTACCATCTGAATGTTTCCTCAGGGAATCATTAAGTTAATGTATGTAAGAGACTCCCTACTTCAACAGCAATGCATAGTTGGGCATCCCATGACCCACTGTTATAATAATCATAATTATTCCTATTAGTTTAGAATCATGCTTATGGGTTGTCAAGTACATTGTGATTTTTCATATGCTTTGACAATCATTATTTATTTGAACTTCACGACAATACAGGATGGGAAGCAAAGCTAATACTGTACTGATTTTATAAACGAGCCAACAGAGACCAAGAGAACTGGGATATCTAGCTTTATGCTGTAATTAGTGAGTGCTGTGCTCATGAAACACATGCTAGAGGTAGCGTTGCTTAGTCTGGTCTACTAGTTTAGTGCCTTTTATAATGCTCTATGACATGTGCTTATTTTTTAATTTGACCCAACACTTCCACTCAAAAGAATTGAAAACAAGTGTTCAAACAAAAACTCGTACAAGATTTTTCATAGCATCACTATTCACAATAGCCAAAAGATGGATAAACAAACCGTGGTCTATCCATACTAGGGAATATTACTTAGCTATAGAAAGGAATGAAGTACTGACACATGCTAAAATGGGGATGAACTTTGAAAACATTATGCTAAGTGAAAGAAGCTAGACATAAAAGGCCACATATTATGATTCCATTTATATGAAATGTCCAAAATAGGAAAACCCATACAGACAGAAAGCAGATTGGTGATTGCCAGGGGCTGGAGATAGTGGGTAGTGGGAAGTGACTGCTAAAGGGTATGAAGTTTCCCTTCAGTGTTTTGGGACTAGACAGTGGTAATGTTTATACAAAATCATGAATGCACTAAATGCCACTGAATTCTACACTTTAAAATGATTGAAATGGTAATTTCATGTTCTGTGTTTCATACAACAATAAAAGTGTTTGCTGTTAGAGGAAACAAGAAAACTAATAACAACCCCCCAAAAACACCAAGAACAAAACCAAACAAAAAAAGAGTTGCTTTCGATTTGTGGAAATGTATTTATTAAATAGTTGTAAAAATAGAAGTCAAAAGAATGCTTCCAAACCTAAAAAGAGAAGGCTTAGCATTACAGTTCTCCTCTAGTCGGTTCTGGGGAAAGCCTTGCCCAGAATTTAGCAAATGGACCAATGGTTTAAGGCCTTGCCTTTGTCCTGGCCTAAGTGTATTATTGTGAACAGTATAATGTGTAGTGAATGAGGAGGCAGCCAACCAGGTGAAGACACAACTATGAATTAAAACCACTAGGTTTGGAGAAAGAGGAATCTATATGCACTTGTGTGGAACAAGTAAATAAATCAGACCACAAATATCGTTATGAAGAAGGTGTGCACTGGGCCAAGTGCTCTGCAACTCCACTCTGCAGACATTTCCGCTCTGTTGAGGCCAGATTCTTTCCATCAGAGAGGGAGGTTGGCAAGCATGATCCTCAGGAAGCAGCATGAAATCAGTAATTGTGAATAAAAAGCAGTGTGGTGGCATAAATGCACTATAGTATGCAGAAGCCTAAATTTCAAATAGCTAGAAGTTCAGAAGAGTCTGTGTAAATTTGAGGCAATGTTGGAGACCCAGGGCCCAAGAATGAGCAAGTGAGTGCAAACCTGGCCAAGAAACAAAGGTGGCATGGCTGTAAGGATGAGTCCTACAGGGTCTGGCACTATAAGTATGTGGGTGTGGAGGAGCAATGAGGCTGGAAATGCATGCAGCCAGAAGCTAGTTTTTGAATATCTACAAATTTTAAGAAGTGGTTCATAATTCTGCCAGCCAGTTTTAAGATGTGTTGCCTGGATTGTGTAAGCCTCAGTCCCCGTAAACCTGGATCCATCCCTGGGTACACATGTCTGGAGAAGAAATGGTATAGGGGTGAGCATAAAGCTACTTAAGTCCCACTATATACTCAAAGTGGCAAGAAATCCCATCCTGTGCTTTATTAACAGCTGGCTTGTACTGAGACGTGATACTGACCTTGACTCAACATGTAATCTGTTACAAGACTTAAGGTAATGTTTCACATTATTATCAATCTTGGATTAGGTGTTTTGATGTTTTTTGATATCAAATGAGAATCCTAATATTGACCACACACCTTTAGAAAGTTGGGTTTTTGGGATCAAAAGGTAATTTCTGAAAAGCATATGTGGATTTTACCAAGAATAAGTTTCTAATGTTGCATTCATTTTATAAGATCAGATGTACACAGCTCTAAGTGATTTCTTTAGTGACTCACTCCTATTAATTTTGAGGACTAAAGTTTTAAGGGTATTTTAAAAAGGCAGCAAAATCCTATTGATTAATGTCAGCCAAAGAGGTATTTGATTTCTTCTACTCCTGTTGCCCACCACTGGAGATCAGTACTTTACCAAAAAGTCAAACTTAAGAAAGGATATTTGTCAAGAAACAGCAAATTAGAGCTTAGAGAACATTCAAGCAATCAAAACATTGGAGATAAATTCTTTAACAACAATCTTATCTTTCTGTTTCCTAACTAGGAATAAAAGAGAAAATGTAAATTAAAAAAGCAAAATTTAAATGATAAGCTTATATTCATTGAAACAGTGACTCATACAATGGATAAAATTTGATGAGTACTGGTACAAGTTGCTAGGGATACAAAGATGATTAAAGCGCAGTTCTTTGAAGACACAGATATGTAAACAGAGTAAAGACTGTGAGGGGAACGTGACCATCCTTGTTCAAGGCAGGGATGTGAGAATACACTTTTCTATTTCTTCTCTGGGCTTCTCATTCACTCTCCAAATCTCAGTGTGCCCCAGGATTCTATCCCTGGCTGCTTTCCCTTTCCAGACCATGACAAAGTCTTGGGTGAGATTACTGTGTCCCATGGTCTTAATTGTCAACTTTAGCTGAGAGTCTCCAAATCTATACTTCTAGTCCAGACTTCTCTTCTGAGGGCCAGCCCCACATATCCCACCTCTGCTAACCAACCCCCAAATGGATGTCCTGGAACCATTTCATGTTTACTGTGCAAAAAACAGAGCTCATCATCCCTATTCCTTCCTCTTAAATCTGTGATCTCAATAATCCATTTATTATTTATATTTATATGTTGAACTCTAACTTAAGTCAGGTACAGAATAAGGTATTAGGAATAAAAGTCTAGCAAGACTGACTGCATTCAGGGAGCTTATAAATTTACTATACACATTTGCACTCACACAATTAACTTACCAATCACTATTCTGATAAGTGACCTGATTTATAGAAAGTTTTAACCAAGTCTTAATCAAGCCAAAAAGTAATAGTCCAGCTTACTAAGCAGGAATATTATGGGGGAGAAGTTTTGACTGGGAAGTGAGGAAGCAACTCCTTAGTAAGTCACATTCAGTTTGAGACCTAGAGGATAAATAAGATTTGGGTGGAGGAGAGTGAGGTGAAGAGCGTTGTAGGAAAAGGGTATGGTTGAAGATGTGAACAAAACATTTGAGAAACTTGCGCTCATAAAACATTTACAAAAACTCACCATGTTCTAATCCATTAAAAAATTTCAAAGAATCAGTATAATAGAGATCACACTGTCTGACCAAAGTGCATTTAAGTTGGAAGCAATAATGACAATGATAATCATAATCATAATGCGGAGAGATGAATCTGGACAATATGAAGCTTATTTACTTCTCCCTTTGGTAGCTCACAGAAGAACTGATTCACATGTCTGGGTTAATTCAATGGAAGAACAGGCCATTTCCAGCCCGAAGAGCCATTGGCTTCAGTTTTCTAATCAGGCCCACATTGAACAGAAAGTTCCCATTTTTTTAGTTGTATGGCTATCCCAGCCAGCCCCTCATGCTTGTACATCTGTGCGGGATTAAAGGGCCAAGTTCTTCCACTGGACTCCTTTCCGGGGTGTACTTAGGTAGTACTCCCTGCCCCCTCTTACCTCCAAGCATAGCTTTCCCAAGATGGTGAAAGGAAGGTGGCTGAGTCCTCTGCTGTCTTCTCTGACTGTACATTTCCCAGTAGCAGTATCTTACATTTATTCTGTACGGCTTTAATGATGCCCAACTGTGCCTTCTTTAGCACGTAATGATAATAACAAAAATTTAAGTCTAAGTTCTTGTATGTAGCATTTTCAATTTTGGAAAATTCTTAGCCAGTATTCTTAAATTTTTTATTTTTTGTTTTGGTATCATTTATTCTTTTCTCTCCTTGTGGTATTCTTATTAAAAGGCTGTTGACACTGGCACTTCTATCTTCTCTATACTTTAGTTTTTCCTCTCATTCTTTCCAACTCTTTATTCTGTCTTAACATTTTTAGGTAAGTCATTAATATACCTTTGGAGGATCACCACTCACTAATGGCCTAAGACTATCTCCCTCTCGTAAAATTTTGTAATATATTTATCTTGTTTAATTGTATGCTAATAATAAATGTAACAAAAATTGAGAAAAGCACTTTAAGCTCTATTGCATTATGGATATGAGAAAAAATTTGAAAATCATAATAATTAATATGTGTAATTTTGTTTTAGAACACTGTATAAGACCAATGAAAGACTTTTGAGAATAAAAATATATTTTGCAAAAATAAAATTTTGTAAAGGATATGAAACAGAAATATGAATTCAGAGAGAACAAGAAATGATGTGAAATAATTGACCATTTAAGAGTATATTTTTAATAAAAGATGCAAGATATCAAAGTGCTATAGTATTTAGATGATATTTGATACATTTAAAGGAGAGGTGAAAGAGTTTTATTTTTAAATTGGTATGTTCTCATATGCCAAGAATTACATCCTTTGTAACTATTTAAATTTGTGATGATAAATTCTAGGTATCAATTTAGATAAAGACAAAATTGCACATAGTTTTTCAAAAAATTTAAGGGATTGCAGCAAGCAGAAAATAAATGTTATAGTTCTAGATTCCTACCCATTGCAATAAGACAAACATTTAAGGATTGGAAAGGAAGAAATACAAAGGTCATTTTTCACAGATGATATGATTGTATAAATAGAAATCCAAAAATTTATTGGATGGATTTTGAGACAATAAGTGAGTTTAGCAAACTTGTGGAGTTAAAGGTCAACATACAAAAATACAACTTACTTGTATACCCTGCAACAAATGGAAGATTAAATTTAAAATAATGTCATTTACTATAGCATCATAAACTTAAATACCTAGGAATAATTTAACAAAAGATTTACAAGATCTCTAAGCACGAAACTACAAATAATGTTGAAAGAATTTTAAAAAGACTTAAATTAATGCAGGGATATATCGTGTTTGTGTTTGGAATACTCAGTATTGTAAAGATGTCATTTTCCCCCCAAGTTTGTATATCGATTCAACGCAATCTCAAGTAAGACTCCAGAATATTTTTGTTTTCTGTTTTATTTTGTTTTATGGACCTTGATGAGCTGATTCTAAAGCCAGAGCCATGAATAACCAAGACAATCCAGAAGAAGAAAAATATGAGAGAGCTTAGTTTATTGGATCACATGATTTATTAAACTTGGTAATTAACACAGGGTACAATAATAGAAAATAGCTGTAACAAAATAGCAAGTCCAGACACTGCGTCCCATATATGTAAAAATGTAATTTATGATAAAGGTGGCAGTGTAGTTCAGTGGGAAAAGGGCAATTATATCAATAAACAATGCTGGGTCAACAGGATATCCACAATGAAGAAAACAACTCATGATACACAAAATCCACCCAAGTTTTGCCAGGCTCAGGGCTCCATCTTGGGTCCTCTTCCCGTCTTGATGCTCACATACTGTCTCCCTACATGATTTCTTCCAGTCCATGCTTTAAATACCATCTAAATGCCAACTATAAAAATTTAGACATCTCTCTAAGTTCTAACCTCTCCCCTGTTATTCAGAGCCAAATATTCAACCACATTTGATAGCGCTACTTCAAAGTCTAGTATACATTTCAAACTTAACATGCTAAAAACAGAACCCCTGGTTTTCCCCAAGGGTATCCTTCAACATCTTTCCCCCAACACCCATCAAACCACTTTCTCCCTTTTTAATAAACTGGGCCAAACTCCATGAATTTCCTTGGTCTCAGTCTTCCTTTTGTTCTCACCTCCCAGGTCAAATTCATGTGCATCTCCTAGAAGCAAAATGCACAAACTCTATCTCAGATCTGTTTACCTATTTCCATCTTAAGTCCTGCCACGGCCACGCTAGTCGAAGTCCTCATCTTTTATGCTTTAGCTGGTTTCACCATTTTAATCTTTGCCCATTACAATCCACGCTACATGAAGTATTCTTTTTCTTTTTTTTTTTTGCTTGAGGAAAATTCACCCTGAGGTAACATTTGTTGCAATCTTCCTTTATTTTGTATGTGGGTCACTGCCACAGCATGGCTGCCAACAAGTCATGTAGGCCCTTGCCCAGGAACCAAACCTGGGCTGCTGAAGCAGAGCACATCAAAATTAACCACTAGACCATGGGGCTGACCTCTGAAGTATTCTTTTAAAATCACACATTAGATTACTTTCTTCTCTTTTTAAAATCTTCTATTAGCACCTATGATGGTAAAATATAATTCAAATTGGTTCCCATAGCTTACAAACCTCTACTTTACCTCACGACTGCCTAGCTCTCCAGCTTCACCACTCTCCTCTTTTAAGTTCCAGTCACACTGGCTTCTTTCTTTTCTTGGAATGAGTAATATAATTGCCAAATGCAGAGCTTGTGTACTCAGCATTGCTCTGACAGATTTTGTATTGCTGGATTAGGTCTCAAATGTCACCTTTACAGACAGGTAAAAGGTTCTATATGAAACTAATACAGACCAGTCATCAATCACCCCCCTCATGTATTTTATTATTATTACAGCCTTTACCATAATCTGTAATTACTTTGATAATTTATTTGTTTATTCCAATGGTTCCCAAAGTGTAGTCCATTGGACCCACCATGATCCTATCAGCGAGTTTATGAGATAAAAAATATTTTTATAATAATATTAAGATGTTATTTGCAAATGAAAATGTGTTTCATTTGCACCAATGGTACAAAAGCAATTGTAGTAAAACTATTGACGTTTTAGCTTAAGCTAAGGCAGCAAAAACAAACTGATCATTGAAGTCTTCATTGCCACACATTTACAGTAAAAAAATAAAGCCAGATTCACTTAAGAATGTCTCTTGATGAAGCAGAAAAAATATTAATATGACTATTCTTTGAGCCTTTAGTACATGCTTTTGGAATATACAGCATTATGAAATGGGAAGTCTCTATTAAGTGTGTCCAAGGCTACTATGATCTGAGTGTTTATGTCCCCTCCAAATTCATAGGTTAAAATCTTAATCCCCAAAGTGACGACGTTAGGAGGTGGGGCCTTTGAGAGTTTATTAGGTCTTGAGGGTGGAGCCCCCATGATTGGATTAATGTCCTTATGAAAGAGACCCCAGAGAGCTAGCTCATCCCTTCCACCATGTGGGGACACAGCAAGAAAGTGACATCAGTGAACAAAGAAGTGGCGACTCATCAGACGATGAATCTGCTGGTGCCTTGATCTTGTCTGTTGTTTATAATCCACCCAGTTTACAGCATTTTTGTCATAGCAGCCTAAACAGACTAAGACAGTGGCATACCAGAGAATGGCAGAGTTCTCGAGGAAAAGCACTTGTGAAATTGTTTGAGTTGTGAACCAGACTAGATACCTCTTCATATAGAACCATCTTTATTTTTTAAAAAATTGCTAAAGACACAGTACTTTCCTGAAAATGGACAAATTGAATCTGTCACACAACTGAAGGTATTTTGTCACCAGTGACAAAATTAAAGCTTTGAAGTGAAAATTAGAATTTTGGAAAATTGTGTTTGTCACCATTGACAGCTTCCCTTTAAATACTTAAAGTCTTTTCAATGGCATTTAGGGTGATACTAACAAATGTGATTTAAAAAAAGTGATATATATACGTATATATATATGTGTGTGTGTGTATATATATATATAGTGCATGTGTATATATATAGTGTAATGAAATGTGTCAACATTTGGAAGATCTGCATAAATCCATGAATCATCTTCTGAATACATGATTTTACAGGATCATGAATGAGTAAAAGATCCACTCAAAGAGAAAGACAGATAAAAGATTTTAATATATGGAAAGTTCATTGATATGACTTCAGATTCCACATTACAATTAATCCTTGTGCAAATACCTCTTGTAGAATTTTAGTGTAGTATCAAGAAGAATATCTATAAAACATTTCTGTCATTTCCAAGGTAGATTTTCTTTACATACTTATTCAAAAAAACATATCCAAACATTTAAAGAAGACATAGATATGAGAATCCAGCTGTGTTCTATCAAAGCAGACATTACAGATATTTGTAAAAATGTAAAACAATGCCACTTTTCTCATTGTGTTTGCTTTGAAAAACAGTTATTTTTTACCATAAAATATTTGCTGAGTTAACATGTAATGGTTTTGTTATTGTTATTTATAAATAAGCAAGTATTTTAAAAAATTTGTGTTAATTTCGACTATAGTAAATACTGGTGGATATAACTCACATAGACAAAAGTTTTTAGGGTTCTTAATTTTTAAAAGTATAAAGGGGTCCTCAGACCAAAATGTCTGACCACTGCTCACGTACCTATTTGTTTTCTGTCTCTTCCTACTAGAATGTGAGGTTCCTGAGACCCTTGCCTGACTTTATCACTGCTTGTATTCCTGTTGCCAAACAGCACTAACAGTATTTTCTTGACTATCCATGCTTGCAAATCAAGTTTTAATTTACCACATCTTGCTAAATACTGGCCCACAGGCCCAGTGGCTTCTTTCCAGTTGTTAGTGTGTCATTTTTCTGTGCCAGGTTTAAACAACCCACATATCTCCTCTGTCTTTTCTGTGCTGCTTGGGCCTTACTAGACTTCACCAGAGCCAGCAGAGGTGAGGAGATGATATTTTAATGCTCTACAAATATTGTTTCTTAACTTATTTTGGGAAAGCATATCTGCTGAGGACAGGTCATGAAAATAGAATCCAAAATATATTTGAATACTTTAATTTACTCTGCAGTTACTAAGCCTTGTATCTTGGCAGAACTTTTAA
The DNA here is from genome assembly GCF_021613505.1 of Equus quagga. NCBI lineage: Eukaryota > Metazoa > Chordata > Mammalia > Perissodactyla > Equidae > Equus > Equus quagga. Next base: position 49,593,800 of record NC_060274.1, on the reverse strand, counting down.
GAGTTAAATATATCTGCCAATTATTTGCCCAATTAGATTGGAGATCATATTTATATTTCCTACCACTGTATATTGTGGATTTGTAAGTATTGCAGTTGTAAGGATACACTTTTCTTTAGCCAACACTGAACTTCGGAAATGGTGTAGGAGATCTTCATATATTGCTTTTCAAAAGTACCTTGCAGAAGTGCTATGAACACAATTAATTGTTTGAATTTCGTTTGAGATCCACAGGCAGAAAAGGTGAAATGTAACTTCCAAGTAGTTATGTTTACCATTATGGTTTAATGACATATATTAGGCATAAAAACCCAAAGGGGACATAGCCTATGTACAGGATTCTAGTACTTTATGCACAGAGGTAGTCGAGCAATTCTCATTAATTTTAATAGAAGTCAAACTCACGGTAAACCTTGAGGCAATGATCACAACACATCGCCTGGTGCTGTTACAAGTAAACACCATCTATGAAAGAATAGCTTCTGCATATGCATCTCAAAAACTACTTACCTTTATTATTCACATGAGTATAAACCAGTAATAAAAGTGTATCTAGGCACAAATGAAACTAACTTAGTTTTAGCTGGTATTATTTTAAAAGTTGCAGTTCAGTAGAGAATTTTCAAGTAGAAATAATTTTTAAAAAGTAGTAGCATATTATCTGTTGTAGTGACTAAATAGATCTAAGATCCAATTTCTTTTTCATTACATCTGAAATGTTGAAATTTCCTACTATGTACTAGGAACTGAGATCAATACTAAGGATAAGTTACTGAGTATAAGGATCACGGTTTTTGTCCTTTTGAGTTTCATAGTAGATACATAAAGAATAAGGTCACAAAAGAACTATTTATAAGCCATGTACTTCAAAGGAAATGTGGTTCTTGTTTTTACTCTAGCATGTAATGACTTTGGAAGTTGTCACTCCATCCTAACAACAAGTTAAAAGCTAAATGAACTGAAAATAAACAACTCTTCTTAGATCCATCAGAGCAGTGAGGTCACAGGGAAAACTACAACCCCCAAGTTAGAGACAGACAGGCAGATGTAGAAAATTACAAGTTACAGGAGCAGAATCTATGAACAGAAACCTCAGCAAGAAATAGTATCAAATATATCATAACTAGTTTCTAAAAAAAATTACAAGGCACACTAAAAGGCAAAAAGCACAGTTTAAAGAAACAGAGCAAGCATCAGAACCAGAGTCAGATATGGCAGGGATGTTGGAATTATAAGACTGGAAATATAAAACAACTATGATTAATATGCTAATGGCTTTAATGGGTAAACTAGACAGCATGCAAGAACAGATGGGCAATGTAGGCAGAGAGATGGAAATCCTAAGACAGAACATAAAAGAAATGTTAGAGATTAAAGACACTGTAATAGACATGAAGAATGCCTTTGATGGACTCATGGCTAGACGGGGCATGGCTGAGGAAAGAATCTTTGAGCTAAAGGCTATTTCAATAGAAACTTCCAAATAGGAAAAACTAAGAGAAAAAAAGACTGAAAAAAATAGGAATAGAATTTCCAAGAACTATGAACAACTACAGAAAGTCTAACATAATCATTATGGGAATAACAGAAGAAGAAGAAGAAAAAGAGGAACAGAAGAAATATTTGAAACAATAGTGACTAAGAATTTCCTTAAAGTAATGTTAGATACCAACTCACAGATCCACACATCTCAGAGAACACCAAAGAGGATAATGCCAAAACAAAAACTACGCTTAGGCATATCATATTCAAACTGCAGAAAATCCAAGGTAAAGAAAAACCTTGAAAGAAGCCAGAGGCAAAAGATCTTACCTATAGAGGAGCAAAGATAAGAATTACATCTTATTTCTCCTTAGAAACCATGCAAGAAAGAAAAGAAAAGTGAAATATTGAAAGTGTTAAGAGAAAAGGCTCACTAGCCAAGAATTCTGTACCCTGCAAAATTATCCTTCAAAAGTGTAGACAATTAACCCTTTATCTGATATATGGCTTGCAAATATCTTCTCCCAATTGTTAGGTGTCTTTTCATTTTGTTGATAGTTTCCTTTGCTGTGCAGAAGCTTTTTAGTTTGATGTAGTCCCATGCGTTCATTTTTAATTTTGTTTCCCTTGCCCAGTCAGACATGGGACTTGAAAATATGCTGCTAAGACCGATGTCAAAGAGTGTACTGCCTATGTTTTCTTCTAGAAGTTTAATGGTTTCAGGTCTTATATTCAAGTCTTTAATCCATTTTGAGTTGATTTTTGTGCATGGTGTAAGGGAATGGTCTACTTTCATTCTTTTGCATGTGGCTGTCCAGTTTCCCCAACACCATTTATTGAAGAGACTCTCCTTTCTGCATTGTATGCTCTTGGCTCCTTGTTGAATATTAGTTGTCCATAAATGTGTGGGTTTTGTGTGGGCTCTCAATTCTCTTCCATTGATCTGTGTGTCTGGTTTTTGTGCCAGTACCCTGCTGTTTTGGTTACTATGACTTTGTAGTATATTTTGAAATGAAGGAGTTAATATCCAAAATATACAAAGAATTCATACATCTCTACAACAAAAAAACCAACAACTCAATTAAAAAATAGCCAAAAGATTTCTCCAAAGAAGATATACAGATGGCCAACAGGCATATGAAAAGATGCTGGACATCATTCGCTACCAGGGAATGCAAATCAAAACTACAATGAGGTATCACCTAACTCTGGTCAGAATGGCTGTAATTAACAAGACAGGAAACAAGTGTTGGAGAGGAAGTGGAGAGAAGGGAACCCTCATACACTGCTGGTGGGAGTGCAAACTGGTGCAGCCACTGTGGAAAGCAGTATGGAGTATCCTCAGAAAATTAAGAATAGATCTACCATATCATCCAGCTATCCCACTGCTGGGTATCTATCCAAAGAACTTGAAAATGCAAAGGCATAAAGATACATGTACTCCTATGTTCATTGCAGAATTATACACAATAGCCAATACTTGGAAGCAACCTAGGCGTCCATCAAGGGACAAATGGATAAAGAAGATGTGGTATATATACACAATGGAATACTACTCAGCCATAAGAAATGATGAAATCCGGCCCTTTGTGACAACGTGGATGGTCCTTGAGGGTATTATACTGAGTGAAATAAGTGATATGGAGAAAGTCAAATACCGTATGATCTTACTCATAAGCAGAAGATAAAACAATGACAAACAAACACATTACAATGGAGATTGGATAGGTGGTTACCATAGGAGAAGGGGAGAGGGGGAGGGCAAAAGGTGTGATTAGGCTCACATGTGAGGGGATGGACTATAATTAGTTTTTGGGTGGTGAACATGATGTAATCTACACAGAATTCGAAATATATTATGACGTACATCTGAAAGCTATATAATATTATAATCCAATGTTATTGCAATTAAAAACATAGTTAATAAAAAACAGTGTAGACAAAATAAAGACTTTCTCAGAAAAGCAAAAGTTGAGAGAATTTGTTGCCAGTAGACCTGACCTACAAGAAATATTGAAAGAAATTCTTCAGAGAGAAGGAAAATGATATAGTTCAGAAATTCGATCTACATAAAGGAAGACCATTAGAGAAAAAATGTGAAGGTAAAATACAAACTTTTATTTTTCTAATTCTTAGTTGACCTAACAGATAATGGTTTATTAAAAATAATAACAGTACCAATATATTCAATGATTATAGTTTATATATAAGTGAAATGAGTAACAGTAATGATACCTGCAACAGAAGGAAAGAATTAGGAATACTTTGCTATTATAAGGAAATGTGCAGTGTTGTTATAAAAGAGTAAAACATAGAGAAGTAATTTAAATTGGGTGGTTAGGGAAAGCCTACATACAGAAGTGATCACTTGTCGAAAAGCAAGATTGGAAGCACAAGGAAAAATTATGAGGCTACTGTATAGTTCATGGGAGAAGTGATGGCTGTTGGTCTAGGTAGTTAGAAATGATATGGTAAATGTGAGTAAATATTACACACATATACACCTGACATAAAAAACAGAATTTCTATTTACAGGATCATAAATTTATAGCTATATTAATTTGACTATAAAATTGGCATAAAAGAATCACATGACAAAAATCAAATTTGAGGATCCCAAAGCATGTCAAAGTCTTATCACAAAGTAATAATAAAGAAAGCTTCTTTCTGTAACAAAATAACTAAAACTTTCTGTTTGGCAGTAATTTCAGTAGTAAATATCCAAACTAAATTGTTCCTTTCTAGAGGATCCTGTGGAACCATCTATGCTTTTGTCGAGCATCTGTCTTTTAAATTCTATTTCAAGGGTGTCTCCCAATTTCTCCAGCAGTGACATAGACTTATTTTCTGCCAAGGATTCAGCCATTCTAAAAGTCTTAAATCCCTGAGATTATCTTTGAAGCTCCCTCATTTACCATCTTACAAATTTAACTGTTCAAATTTATCTTCACATTTAAATGTTTTCATGTTTCTTCAACATATTTGAAATGATATAGTATCATGCTTATAAACACTCTCGTACATGTTTCCTGGCGAACTGGTGCAAACATCTCTAGGATATCTTATGGAACAAGTGCCAATCAACAGCTATGAAAATATTTTTCCCTTGTCTTTGGCTTCCACTGATTTGTTGGTAAACCAGTTGTTGGTCTCATTGCCATTCCTTGTAGGAAGTATCTCTGTTCTCTGGGCTGTTTCACATTCTTTTCTCTTACTGTTCCTGTTCTATAGCTTTACTCTATTCTTTCTGTTTATCTCATTTGAGGTTCATCAGTCTCCCTGAATCTAAGAATTGGTTTTGTTCAATAGTTCTAAAAAGTTCTCACCTATTGTCTCTTAGAATAGTTTTTTGCAGGGAGTGCGTGGCCCTGAGCTAACATCTGTTGCCAATCTTCCCCTTTTTTTTTTCTCCCCAAAGCCCCAGTGCATGGTTTTATATCCTAGTTGTTAGTCCTTCTAGTTCTTCTATGTGAGCCACCACCACAGTATGACAGATAGGTGGTGTGGTTCCACTACGGGTAAATGAAACTGGGCCTCTGAAGTGGTGAGAGTGCCAAACTTGAACCACCAGACCATCAGAGCTGGCTCTGTCTCTTAGAATATCACCCCACCCCTGCCCACTATCTCTATTATCTCCTTTTGAATATGATCAAAAATATGTTTGTTCTCTTCATTTAATCTCTAGCTTATATTTCTATTTCTTTGCCTTTGGGCTGCCTTCTAAGTAGTTGCTCCAAATCTATCTTCCAATTCAGTAATGCTCTCTCCAGTGTTGTCTCGCATGCTGTTTAACTATTTATTGTCTTTCTAGACATTCTGTAAGGCTCACTTCCCCATTTGCCTTTTCATTTTTAGTTAAAACTTCTTTTATTTTTAAAATTATATGAAAGCATCTTATTGTAAGTTCTCTAATAGATCATCCAAAGACCTTTCAATTCAATTCTGAAGTGTATCAGTTTTTCTGCCTCACTCGTGGGGATTTATTTCCTTCTGCATTCTTTAATTTCTGATTCTGAAATCACATTGTCTTAACTTCACCTGCATAAATTCTTTAAGGCTTAGGTTTAAAGTACTTTCTTCCAAATGAGATTATGTTCACTATCAATTAGGGTCACTTTAAATTGAATTTTAGATTTGACGTTTTTAGGTCCACATAGTGTTTATTCCATTCTGTAAAGAAAATGGCAGTTAATAGCTCAGAATTCATAGCGACAGATGGTTTTTGCTTTGTTTGTTTGTTTGTTTTCTTTTGCAATCTCCTCAGGGAGGGTCTAGGAGCTCCTACTTCTTGCAGATGTCCCATCCTTGTCCTCTCAAGAAAATGTTTGCTTCAATACTTTTGCCATTTTTTAAATTTGTGGGCTTTTGTCAATTTTGGCTTCAGAAGAGTTTCTTTAATTCCCATGAATTTAAAATAATGTTTAAAAATATTTTATCTGGAATTTTCAAGGATTGTTAATTAAAAGGGTTTGGTCTTATAACTTGCCTCTTACATTTTTGGAGTTTATATTTATAAACTCTATTCATGTTTAAGGACTTCTAGAGAATACAGTTTCCTGTTCTATGTAAAATTAATTAATTTTCTTATTGAATTTCAGAGTTAATAATAGAGTTAACATAGTAACAGTGTTAAAAGAAGAGCCCAAGGAGGAGGGAGATAATACATGTAATTATGATATCTAGGTCCAAAATGGCTAAACAAAATGATAGAGCAAGCAAAATGATGCAAATGAGGCATACAGCTTTACTTCATTTGAAAATAATCAATTTTTAACTATAGATTTTCAATAGATTTTTGGGTTTTATTCAAGGAACTATGTTGTGCCAAGGAGACCAAATTGCCCCTTTTGATGATAATAGGTAGGTAGAAACATAGTTCCAATGCTGATTCTGACAGAAGGAAACATATATAGACATTTTCAGAATTGTAATCTTTGGTCCTAAGATCTAAAAGATAAAGAATGTCAGGAGCGTAAATGTACACAAGATAGACAGATGCTAAAAAGATATCACAGGCAGAATTTCACAATTTTTCTTATTTCATACATCATGCTTAGCTCGTATCCACTCAAATACAATCAGAAATGGAAAACTATTGTTAAACCCCAGCAAAAGTAATAAGAAAAATATTTAAAAACAAAATGAAAAAATCTATAGATATATATGTGTATTTCATAGTTATCACTTCAACAATTTCTAATTTGTCAATAGAGGAATTTCCAGTTACGTACCAGTACAGTTGTTACTTTCATCCCCCAAACGCATTGATTTCTTCACCAAAATAGTTACCATGTACCAGGAAGTCTTTTGACACAAAGCAGTGAACAAATCAGAGAAAGTCCATGTTCTCATGGAACTTAAATCCTAGAGAGTAAAGAGGGGAAATAGGCAAAAACATAGGTATATGGGTTGGTAGATAGATAGATAGATAGTAGATAGATAAAAGGATTTAAGTGTGGATGACTTTTATAAAGAAAGTAAAGCAGAGTAGGGAATGGCAGGTAAAGGGACATGGTATTAGATAGGTTAATCTGAGAGAGGACCTGTAAAGGGAAATATATCTGAGGATGATGGAAGAGCGAAATAAAGATTCGAAGGTAGCAACAGGCTTGAGGTACTCAGGTAGTAACAGAGGGCCAAGTGTGGCTGGAGAATGACAAAAATGGGAGTGTTCAGAGATGAGGGAAGCCTAGACACTGTTAAAATGATGATTCTCCATTTGTCTGAAATGCTATAGGACTCCTGACTCAACCTTCATTTCTTACTTTCTGGCTGGTAGAGAGTGGCTGAGTTACTCCCAAGATCTATTAGAGATGGTATTTGATATATATGGGAAAAAGACACTGGAGGTAGCAGAAAGAGAGTCAGGTAAAATGTGGTGGTCCAAAAATACATATCTATTCCTGCTCCTTCAAGCAATTGACAGTACAGGAAAATCAGTGTCAAATAAAAGGACAAAAAGCTGGAGGAGAATAGAACGCAATAAGAGAAAAGAGATGTCAACAAATCCTTGGAATCTATAGAGCCGTAAGTGAGTGGGAGCTGAATAACAGCAAAAAATGCTGTGACATACCCTACGTCTGAGGGTGAGGGGAGACTGAAAAAGTAGATGGTTCACACTGTAGAATTCTAGAAAGTTTAGGGAATTGGAACAGTTGAATATCTTTGAATCTGGGGGTGAAGGAACTTACATCCTCTGATGTGATTTCTCAGTCAGATAGAAATTTAGAAATAGACACTCAAAAGATTCTATGAAAAAGGCACTAGGCATGGAGGGAAAGGGCCAGCATTGAAAACAGGGTTCGAGTGAAATTCAAAGTACTGAATGTGAGATCTTCATCCCTCTTCCTCCACCTGTTCTCACAAAGCAGCAGTCAGGCTTATGAGCTGCTCAGCCTCAAAGAAAGGCCCATAGATACACTGAAATGAGGATATCCTTTTGTTTGTCCTCTGGTTGAAGTCTGTGCACAAGCTCTGCCCACAGGAAACTTTCCAATCAGCCTTTTTAGAAACTCGCTCTTACATATATTATTGGACAATCCAGGAGCACCAGGCACGAAAGACATAGACCAGAACGAACAAATTCACAGACAACAAAACACATCAGGAAGCAGAAAAACCATAGGAGACATTGGAGACTTGTCTTTAAATTATGAAAAAACATATTTTCAAACCTGACATTGATGGCCATACTGTCTATCAAATGTGAGATTAGCATAAAGACATTTTTAGCAATATAAGATCTCAAAGCATTTATCTCCTGCACTATCATTCTCAATAATTCTTTAAAATTTGACTGGGAGTCATGGATCTGAATGACTTAAAACTGGGATGAGCCAGTGGGAATAGTTTTGTGATGAAGTATGACTGTGAACAGCTAAGCTTCAGGAATAGGGACCAACAAATCTGAGAAAAAGAAAAAAAAAACTATCAGTAAGTTACTGATTTGCACATGTTGGGGAAAGAATTTTGGTCCTATTGGAAATTTGGGGCATGAAATGGTAAAGGAAGTACCCCTGGGACAAAAATAAATTTAAAATTTGTAAATTTAATGAATGAAAAAAATATGTATTTGGGAAGAAGTATCTAGAGCATATCCCATTGAACAGTTATATTATGGCTAGTGGGAGAACAACATTTAGATTTAGGAGACTAGCTCTTGAATTCTGACCCTCCTTCATAGCAAGATGATTTAGGACAATTCCTTAAACCATTTTGAGTCTAGTTTTATTATCTGTAAGAAGTGATATTAATGTCTACCTCAGAATAATGCTGTGATGATTAACTTAACCAAAGTATATTCAGTATTTAGAATAAGACATGGAAAATAGAAAACATATTTGATGAAACCAGATATGATGAAAAAGAATCAGTAACTCATATAAAGGTCATTTCCACAAACAAGCAATCTCATTTAAAAGCCATAGATTTCCCCCAAAATGGTCCAATTGGCTCTGTTAGCCTTTAGAAAAGTTAGTTACATAAATAAATTACTGACAGAATAGAATGCAGTTAAATTGAAAATAACTAAGTCAAATACTGTTGAAAAAATAAAATTGAGATTTTTTTTTTAGAAAAAATGATATGACAAAAAATATTAGATGCTTTTAAAACATGAGAAGAGTATCTTCAAATTCAGGTGGGAAAGAGATAATACATGCTAAATTAAACCATTGTTATGGCTGCTCAGAGCCCCATGATGAGAGGTAGCATGCGTTGAATCTTGGGTCCCCGAAAAGAGGTTCATTTTCAGTTAATGATGTCTGCAGCAGGCATTGGAGAAGAGAGTGAAATTAAGTGAAAAATGTACCTGCCACACTTGAGATGGGAAGTGGCCTTAACCTTGTAACTATTGTTGTTTGTCACAATTCAGTTGAGGTGAACCTTAGAGCTAGAGGCCAGAAACCATCTATCCAAAGGGAATGCAATCCAGTCTGCTAGCAAGAACATCTACTTCAGAATCTGGCAGCACCATTAGCAATATAAAGAGTTGAATTAGAATTCTGCCAAAAGAAGGTGCTGGCCCCGTGGCTGAGTGGTTAAGTTTGAGTGCGCTGCTTTGGTGGCCCAGGGTTTGGCCGGTTTGGATCCTGAGCGCAGACATGGCACCGCTCATCAAGCCATTCTGAGGCAGCGTCCCAAGTAACACAACCAGAGGCACTCACAACTAGAATATACAACTATGTACTGGGGATGCCTTTGGGAGAAAAAGAAGAAGAAGAAGAAAAAGGTTGACAACAGATGTTAGCTCAGGTGCCAATCTTTAAAAACAGACAAAAAAAAGAATTCTGCCAAAAGAAATACCCAGTCCAGATGGTTTTACAGGTGATTTTTACCAAACATTCAAAGAACAAGTGATTACAATTTTATGCAAATTTTTTCAGAGAATAGAAAAATGAAAATACTCATCAATTTTATGACTATAAAAGATATCACTCCTAGATATTTACTGTGGAGCATTTATTGTGTCTGTGCCCCAGAAGAAATATAAAAGAATACTTTTGGCAGCATTGGTTGTCATGGTCTCAAGCAGAAACAATTCAAATGTTCATCAACAACTGAATAAATTTTGGCTTATTCACAAAATAAATTCAAAAGGAAAAATAGTAAATCACAGCTAAAGACATCAACTTGGATGAATTAAAAAAAACTAATGTTGAGGAGGGAGAAAGCACGTCACAGAAGAATATACACAAAATAATTGCTTTAATATAAAGATCAAACCAGGCAAATCTGAACAATACATTGTTTAGAGAATCTTTTATATGTGGTAAAAACTTTAAGGAAATTCAGGGGAGTAATTCACAGGCATTCAAAATAACAGTTGTTTATTTTTGGGGTGGAGAGAGCAGTGATGTGATGTGGGGGGTACAGAGCAGGTTTCACAGGGACTGACAACATTCTGTTTCTTATGATGAATGCATTGGTTTTAACATCATTCTTTAAGCGGAAAAATATTAGTCGTCCTCTTTTGTATATTTGACATATTTTTTCCAGCTTTACTGAGGTATAATTGGCAAGTAAAATTATAATATATTTAAAGTGTACAGTGTGACGATTTGATAAATGTATACGTTGTGAAATGATTACCACAATCAAATTAGCACATCCATCACCTCACATAATTATTATTATTATTATTAGTGGTAGCATAATTCTTTTTTGGTGAGAACATTTAAGATCTACTCTCTTAGCAAATTTCAAATATGCAATACAGTATTATTAACTATAGTCACCATGCTGTCCATTAGATCCCCAGAATTTATTCATCTGATAACTGAAAGTTTGTTCCCTTTAACCAACATCTCTCCATTTCTCTCAACCTCCACTCCCCGGCAATCACCAATCTACTCTTTGTTTCTGAGTTCAACATTTTTCTTTTTTTTTTTAGATTCTGCATGTAAGTGTATCGTACAGTATTTGTCTTTCTCTGCTTTGTTCATTTCACTTAGCATAATGCCCTGCAGTTTCATCCATGTTGTTGAAAATGACAGGATTTTCATTTTTATGGCTGGATAATGTTTCATTGTATATATATATGCACAACATTTTCTTTATTCATTCATCCTTTGATGGATGTTTAGGTTGTTTCCATGCCTTGGTTATTGTGAATAATGCTACAATGAACATCAGCGTGCAGATATCTCTTAGAGATAGTTATCTCACTTTCTTTGGATATATAACCAGAAGTTGGATTGCTGGATCATATGATAGTTCTCTTTTTAATTTCTTGAGGAAGCTCCATACTGCTTTCCATAAGGACTGCGCCAATTTACATTCTTACCAACAGCGTACAGGGATTCCCTTTTCTCTACATCCTGGCCAACACTTGTTATTTACAGTCTTTTTGGTAATAGCCATCCTAACAGGTAGGAGGTGGTATCTCATTGTGGTTTTGATTTACATTTCCCTAATGGCTTATGACATTGAGCACCTTTTCATGTACCTATTGATCATTTGCATGGTTTCTTTAGAAAAACACCTATTCGGGTCCTTTGCCCATTTTTTAATTGTGTTATTTATTTAATTTTTTTTACTATTGAGTTTTACGTGTTCCTTATATATTTTGGATGTTAACCTCTTCTTGGATATATGATTTACAAATATTTTCTTCCATTCCATAGGTTGCCTTTTCATTTTGTTTATGGTTTCCTTTGCTGTGCAGAAGCTTTTTAGTTTGATGAAGTTTCATTTGTTCATTTTTGCTTTAGTTGCCTGTGCTTTAGCTGGCAGATCCCAAAAATCATTGCTAAACTAAACATTTTAAAAAACAATAAAAACTAGAAGTCAATCTAAGGAAGTTATTTAGCTAGTTATTCAACAAGGCCATTACTATATTATCATTACTACTTAGTCATTGATTTTCTGAAAATCAAATGTAGTTTTTATTTTTTTAAATGTAAAGACAATTAAAAATGGGTTTGCTTATAGAATTTGGTTTTCAGAATAGTTTAAATTCAAATTCAGTAGATTAACTTTGTCTTATTGCTGAAGATAAATAGTTCCTTTCTATTTCCTCCGTGTGGTTTTCCAAGTATTTAAACTCTGCTTTCAGAAAACCATTATCTTTCTTGGTATGACATAATTTTCAAATATTTTGGTCATATTCATAGATTTAAGTAGGCCCAATTGACATACACATTCTTATCTGTCTTCTGAGATAATAACAGGTGCTTGCTTCTATCTCTCTCTCTCTGACGCCACATAGAATCCCAGTGGAAAACAGTACTAGAAATGCAATCATTTAACACTGAGCCAAAATAGACCCTTTGCTTGAAAGTGATTTTCAGAAACAGTGTTCTCTGAAGCATGACATTCTGGAATATTATGTCCCTCAAAGCATTTGGGTCCTTTAACTTAAATGTATATCTCTTATTATAAACCATTACTTACCTTGAAATTTCAGAGTGCAAAAATCTGTTGCTTATAAATAACACATTTATATGTTAAATATCTGCAGCTCATAGACCTTCATTCCTTTTTTATTCTTATTGCCTTGAAGACAATTTCTAAAATGATTTTAGAGATATAGAGCAGTAAATGAAATAGCCCTGAGAGAAAGCATAGAAGGAAAGCAGTTTAGTTTGACATGTCCCAAGTAACCACCTGGTTTTATATGGTGCTTCAAGGTAGGTTAGGATGGAACAAGGGGAAGAGAGCATGCTCTCCCACCTGTAATTAAAATGACAGGATCTCAGAGTCTTATGGAGTATAATTATATGGCAATGAAATTACTAAGAAAAATATAGTATGCTCTTTGTGTTACCAGGTAACATTCATTGCCAATACCAGGCAGATTTTGGCCTAACATTTTATCTATTTCTGCGTGATGTATTTATAAAATCACAAAAAATACTTTGTTACCAATTTAAATAGTTTCATAATTTATACATTTAGTATATATTAATTAGTCAATTATCAGTACATAGCTTTGTTTCCTACTTTCCAACTTACTAAATGGTTCAACACAAAACTAAAAGTCAATGAAAACTGTGTTCTTAATGTGAAGGTTTCAAAGATGTAATTTTCTCCTGATAACAATAAAATAAGGGATATCTCATGTGAATAATCTATGGTCTGAGATGTTTACCATGGTTTTATCTTAAAATAATTTAATGGGTTACTCTGTCTACTTCAATAGCTGCCTTGAAGCTTGCTTGGTTTGTTCAAATAGCTATCATCAGTCAAAAACAACAGTCCTAGTCAGGCTCATTCTAGCCTTCGCTGGTTTTCTAAAGTAACAGTTCAAGCTGTTTAACATTACAAACAAACTTTCAAAATACTTAGTTAGCTATTAGCACTAAGTTTTCTTAGCAAAATATAGAGAAAATTAAAGAAGACTTTTTAGTGGGGAAATGGCAACATTTTGTGGAAGAAACTCTTTTTATTTATTCCTAATTATTAAACTTTGGTGCTTATAATATTTTAATTAAGAAAAACATCTTTTGAAATGTAAGTAGATTTGTGTGTATGTATTTCTGAATACGAATGTATGTGTGCATATATATCCACATATATAACTGCAGAATAAATGACTCTTATATAGAAAATATAACTACACACATACATGTAAATATATAATATGAAAATATTTTTTATATCTAAAATACTTTAAATGGATTTTGGTTCAGTTTAAAGGTATATATCTTTCATTAGAAGATTTCATTGAAATTTTTCATATAAGACTTTTCTAAACCCCTGAATTAAATGCAATTTCATTCTTTCTAAACTGCATTTTAAAAACATATGCCACAGGGGCCGGCCTGGTGGTGCATCAGTTAGGTTCGGACGTTCTGCTTCTTGGCAGCCCGAGGTTCACTGGTTCGGATCCTGGGTGAGGACATAGCACCGCTTGGCAAAAGCCATGCTGTGGCAGGCGTCCCACGTATAAATTAGAGGAAGATGGGCATGGATGTCAGCTCAGGGCCAATCTTCCTCAGCAAAAAGAGGAGGATTGGCAACAGTTAGCTCTGGCCTAATCTTCCTCAAAAAGGAAAAAAAATGTGCCACATATAAAGAATAGGATTCCTGCTCCACTATCTTGCTGACACCACTACTATATAAATTCACAGAGGTTTGCATTTTTATTATATTTCTATCTTTAATTATTCCTTTATGGACCATTTGGTATAGAAATTGAAGACAAGACTTTATTTTCAAAATGCTTTTTAATTTATACGAGTGGATTGTAGTCATTTGTTTTTACAGGAAACATATCAAGTGTTTTGTCTGCCTGTTGGTTGGTTGGTTAGCTGTTCTCCATAAAGACTGTGGTATAGAGTGTGGTGCATTATATCATTTTTTCCTCCACATATTCTTCTGTACAGCCTTCTGCATGTTGAGAGAAGGTTTCCCAGATTGGGGCATATGAACAAAGCTCAGTAACCTAGAATGAGCGTGGCTTCCAGTGTGTAAGGGAAAGCCTGGGGCCTATTGAATCTGCCTATACCTGCTTAACTTCACAGGAATTAATTTATATGCAAGAAGTCACCTTTCTCTAGTTGAGAGACTTAAAGTGAAGAGATTCTTATTCTTACTATATTTTTACTAATATCACAAATCTCCCATCCAAAGACAGAATATTTTAGTTTATTTGCTTTGCCTGGTGAGTTGTGTAAATGGTAATGTTGGATCCTATATCTTTTCTTCTTGGTAATTTTCCTAATTATGATTGATTTTATATTTTGAATTTTTGTACATTTCCCAGAAAATGTTTTAGCAAGCGAGCATTTTGTAAAATATACTCAACACTCATAAATAGATTATCTGCCTCTTCTGTAACAATGCAATCATTCAATGCATGAGACGATTGCCAAATGTTTGTTTTTATTCTTTTACTCTTTGCTCACTGGAAGGACAATCGCAAACAAAACAAAACAAAAACCCAGTTGTCTTCTAAATATTTCGTATAATTTTCTTTTTCTTTTGTCCTATAAAATGATCATTTTAATATACTCTTTTTTTCCATTGAGGAAAAAATAGTTCCATGAGAACTTTTCCTTCACCTTAAATGTATTATAATAGCACATTTTGTACTATTAGCACAGAATTTAATGAACAATTCTCCTATTATTGGATTCTGATGTTATTTTATAACTTTAACTTTTAAAAATAATACATAATAAATTATGGCTCATAAATCAACATATGTATATTTAATTACACCTTTAGGTATATTCTTGGACATTAAATTATTGAGTCAAAGTAGATGAACATTTTTAAGAATATTGATACAACATGTCCCAACACACATACACATGTAATAACAATTTTATCAAGAAATTGGTCATTTCATCACCCTCTACTGAACACTAAAAATGACAAGGTACAGTGAGTTTAGAAATGAGGCCTAAATGAGCTCAAAATGCATAACTCATTGATCTGCCAACTAGCTAATTTGAGGAGTTAATTTGGTTCTAAACTTCTTAGTGAGTAATTGCAAAAGGGCGACCTTTCTGGTGATGTTATTTGTATTGTCAGGGACAGAAATTCAGCAGTGCTTCTTCGGATGGTAATCCTCCCAAATGAGGAGGATTAATATTTTATAATTATGTGTAATATATAAAATAATTTATAATTAGTATAAATATTTACCATTTACATAAGTATATTTTTATGGGGTAGTTTCTTTTAAAAATTACTAATATAGGCTGCTGGCAACAAGTTACAGTTCATTTCCATGAAATTAATTATACAGAGGGTCAGTGTGATTTGTTCAAACTATTTACTTGCTTTGGTTTCTTTAGGAAATATGTGAAAGAGAACATTTTAGACTATAGTGCAAGTGCAGAGGAATTGTGTTTCTTTTAAAAGTGTCTCTTTGAGGAGTGTATGTCAGCTGATTTGGAGATTATACACTGTATAGCCGATGGAATCACAGAGCACATTTGTTTATAGGGTTGCTTTTTATAAAATATTAGAGGGAGGAGTGATATTAAGAAAGCATCTACAACTCAAGCACATATGATTTTTATCCTTTTCATAACCAGAAAGAAATTACATGTACACAAGACAAAGACCAGAAAATGAACATTTCTTAAAGCACACTGGGGCTTTGGCCTTCGACTCCAGTGTAGAACCAGAGAGTTAGGTGGGACGAGTGGACAGGCTTTTCTCCTTCGACAGAGGTGTCCCAGGAGTCCAGAAACCAGAGAAGTAGTTGGTCATTTGCTTTTCCTCCTACTCAGCTCACTTCAATCTTCTCTCTTAAAATACTGTCATTTAAAACGTGCCACAGAATAGGAAAAAAGCTTGTGAACAAAAGAGTAAATGTGTATAATTCCTAGACTCACCTGTCGTTTGCACATAAAATTTGCGGATAGCTTCTATCTTTCCACAGTGCAGTGGGCCTTCGGTTCCTTCTCAGATAATTTAGAAACAAATTATAAAGAAAAGAAAATAATACCAACAATCCTTTATATGAGCAGAAGTGTTTGACTGGCTTCTCCACAGACTGCTCCCACGGTACAGATTCCACATGTACAGAGATGAGTTAGAATTACTTTCTATGGAGTCAAAGGCCAATAAAAAGCCAGTAATATCACAGATACTTTAATATTATTCCTGATACACACAATGTTCCAGAAGAATAGATGTGTCTGAAGCTGTTCATTTCCAATATGTCACAGGTGATGTGACAATAATCATACATACTCATTATTTTAAAACAAGATAGCATTAGTTTATTCCTCTTTTAGCAAAAAGGAAGACAAGAAAATATGATTTTTTTAACTAAAATAGAGGAATGGATGTTTATATATCTTCTAAAATTATATACATAAACTTACAAATCTGAACATTATCATCATGACTAACTAGGGGAAAAAATTCCTCAGAGATTAAGTTTACCTTCCAGGGGAAATTCAAGGATAAGTATTTTATGGTTACCACATATAGAAAATAAGATTATAGTCTTGTGTGTAATGCTTCATTTTCTAAGTCTATTAAATTATTTCTTCAACAAGCTTTCATTATTTAAAGTTCTATTTCATCCACAAGAATCAACCAGTCTCTTCTCTTCTCTATTTGTTCTGAGTTTCTCTTACAAGCAGCACTAATTAGGAGAGCCTGTGGTCTCAGGGCTCTGGACAAAGCCCCATTTGTCAGCATGGGGTGAAACAGTGAAATCTGAAGGAAACAGAAGGCTTATAAACTGAAAAGAAAACTAAAAAAATGGGTTATAAGAGGAATGTAATATTTCACTTCTACACAAGTTTTGCAAAACATTACAGGTTGTTTACCTTTGAATTTTTTTTCGCCAATAGAAATAAAGTGAAAGAGACATGGTGTACAAACTACTGACATAAACGCAAGCAACAGTCTAGAACCAAAACTTCAGACGATCTCAACGAACCGTGAACCGTGAATGAGGAAGGAAATAATTCTATATTTCCCTACTTTGTAGCAACTAAATAATTCTTGAATTTGTCAGAAAAATATAGATTGATAACTATTTGTAAAATATGAAGGTTGTCCATTAGGGAAATAACATACAAAACACAAAAATTAACTTAAAAATAAATTTTAGTCTACCAAAAACTGGGATATGGGGAAAGAAAAAGTACAAAATATATCTAAGATTTAAAATAAGAGAAAAATTAAGATGTGTATAACTATTTTGTTTAAAGAGAAGGTATTTGTTTGAAAGAATAATTTAGAAAAAAGGCCAGAGTTACATTCTTTATGCAATGAATATATTTAAGTCATAAAAAGACTAACATGAGAGGGCAAAGGACATAGTCGATATATAAGGACCCAGAAAACCACCTCCTGTATTCTTTGTTCCCATAAAACAAAGTGAAAGAAAAACAAAACAAACAAAGCAGAATAAATGACAAAGATTACATTTTAGGTCCAAAGTTTTGAGAGAAGTTCTCTTGGTTTGTCAGACTATAGAAATGAGTTTTTTCTTTCCACTTTAGATTCTGAAAGCTTAAAATTTACCTGCATAGGTAGCTATTTTCATTTTCAAAATGAAGGAACTAAGGAAGAACAGGTGAGAAGGAGGGAGGGAGGGAGAGTGGAATATCCCAATAGTGCTGGCAAGTGGGGGAAGTCTTTTCAAGAGTCTAATTTTCAAAATTGAGCATTAATTTGGTGATGGATCAAGGGAACAAGAGAAATGGGGCAAGGGCATCCAATTTGACACAATATGTAGTCAAATTATTTGGGACTTGATTTGCTTAAATTACTGTGCTTCGGGTAAAGATGGATTTAAGGTAAAGATGGATTTAAGATGAGCACACGGTAAGTCAGCAACAGCATTGCAAACAATTTATATAAATGTCATGACTTAATTCTGTTAAAATTAAATCTAAAATGCATTAAGCTCACTTCATGCCTTAGCTTTGTCATTACAGAATTTTGTGTTGTTTCTTTTCTGACTCACATTCTCAATAAAATCCTTCAACATCTGCATCTAATTCTGTTTTACTTTTTTATATTAAACCAATTAGATAATCCATTAACCAAATGGGAGGAAATAGCATTAATGATATGTTGCACTTGCATTATGAAGTAATTGAATTGACTCAATTAGCTCTTTTACATTCAGGCCTGCATGTGTTTTTAACTTTTAAAGCAAGAAATCAAGAGAACTCAGATTTCTGTGATTTTTCTCTCTTCATTATAAAGCAGAGGTCAGTAATGAATTTATTCTCCAAATCACCAATGAGACCACATACCATTAACAAGTTTAAAGTTTAAAGAAAAAATAAAATGAGAAAAAAAGTTAAATAGAACAGAAGAGAAACAAGAAAAGAATCTTAGAAATTCCAATAAGTCATAGAGGTCTACAAACCACTCTAACCTTGTTTAGAGAGTAGAATAACAACCATGCCACAAAATTATCCCAGACATTGTGGTCTGGCTTCAAGATACCACGGTATTCACAGGTGAGACCTCATTTGGATCACAGAAAAATCTAAGATTCAGAGTTCTCTGTAGTAAGAAAGGGCTTTCCTTGAGAGTAAGACCCTACTCTGGAAATCTTGAATAACTTGCTCGAAGGCCCAGATCAACTTAAATTTAAGCTACCAGGACCCTAACAACTGTGGTTGGTCCAAAGATATAGCCCAAGTTTC
Source organism: Equus quagga (assembly GCF_021613505.1). Classification (NCBI taxonomy): domain Eukaryota; kingdom Metazoa; phylum Chordata; class Mammalia; order Perissodactyla; family Equidae; genus Equus; species Equus quagga. Next base: position 49,574,736 of record NC_060274.1, on the reverse strand, counting down.
ATAGTCAAAGTTAAGGCTAGAATTTTCAACTTCAGGGTGAAAGACAGTATGTTCTGAGTGTCCCCTGGGGAAGTTCAATTTTTCATGTAATGTCATAGAGCTCGCTGCACTATGAAATGGTGCTTTCTACACTGCATAGATTACCTGTTACATTGTGTGTTCTAGAACAAGTTTGATTCTGAAATTTGTATCATAAGAATTCATTAAATTTTTTACAATTAGAGGGAAAAATTGATTTTGGATTGTATTCATTCTAATTTTCCAATAAATGGCAAACTTTGAATGTCTTTGAGTACATAGTTCTTGATTTGCAGCAATGCTAGTCATCACTAAGTTCTGCAAATGTTTCCATAACAGGTAACAGGTTAAGATCTTAGGGTGTATAATAGTTTAATTTTATTATTATTATTGTTAGATTCAATTAAGTTTGGCAGCTCTTAGTTGAAGAATTATTTTGACTTTTACAGAGAAATTGGCATAATTATATGACAAATTATGTATAAAGCACATTGCATCACCTTAGAAAATTTGGTTAAAAAATTCAGAAATTAACGTATCAGTCACAGTTGTAAATAATCAACAAAATAGTTTAGGAAATCAGAATTAATCAAGCACATTTCTCTATTCTAGATAACTGTTGTCTTTTGTTTCGTAATTTTCCCTTAGTACATATACTTATCATATTCCACAGTTACATTTGAATAGATGGTTATTTTTATTTGCATAACACATAAGATATGTGTATCTCAAAACAAACACGTGATCTCAATTACAGTATTTTTGCCAAAATATTGCAATTTATAGAAATTGGGATTTTTCTTTAATTTTCTCATATTATATACATAACATGGATTATATATATTTACATGTATACATAACAGCTGGGTTATGTTTACAAAAAAATATAATGGATTATCCAGATAATAACAGAGGCAAATACTAATTATGCTCATTTTTCTGCCCTCAAACTAATCGCATGCTGTACTGAGCACAAGAATCAGAAAACTCTTTCTTCTTTGAAACTAGGAAACAGCTATAAGCAAAGTTCCATCTATAGTAAAAGCCAGCCAAGTGCTTTGGAAATAGACTAAATTAGGGAAAATGCTAAGAGAGGGTATAACTCTCTTGCTTATGGGTGAGTAGACAGAGCACAGTTTCCATGTGCAAGTGGAATACCCTGTGAGGCAAAATCAGTGACCTTCATATCTTAAATAGCTGACAAGTTACAGGAGCCTCCCTGAACCTGATGATATCACAGATTTGTAGAAGAAGGGATGAGAGCAAATGTGTAGATACACAATATTTGCAAGCAGCTGATTGAGATGGGCGTGGCATGGAAAACGAGGGGCAAGGATACCAGCGGAAGTGAAGTGTTCAATCCAAAACCTAGATAGCTTTGATGTGCAAAATGCTGAGAAACTTCCAAAAAGCACAAGAAAGAAAATTATTTCTAAAAATGGAAGAAGTTAATGAAATATTTATAAGAATGATTTTTTTCTTTTTTGCTGACGAAGATTCACCCTAAGCTAACATCTGTTGCCAATCTTCCAAGTTTTTTTCTTTTTTTTTCTTGAAAGATTGGCACCTGAGCTAACACCTGTTGCCAATGTTCTTCTTCTCCTTTTTTTTAATTGATTTTTTCTCCCCAAATCCCCCCAGTACATAGTTGTATATTTTAGTTGTGGGTCCTTCTAGTTGTGTCTTGTGGGATGCCACCTCAACATGGCCTGATGAGCCGTGCCATGTCCGCACCCAAGATCCGAACCGGTAAAACCCTGGGCCACCGAAGCAGAGCACACAAACTTAACCACTCGGTCACAGGGCCAGCTCCCAATCTTCCAATTTTTTTGCTTGAGGAAGATTAGTCCTCAGCTAACATCTGTGCCAATCTTCCTCTAGTTTGTATGTGGGTCGCTGCCACAGCATGGATGACAAATGGTCCATGCCTAGAATCTGAACCCTGAACCAGTGGTGCTGAAGCATAGCATGCTGAACTTAACCACTACACTGCAGGGCCAGCTGCAAGAACGACTTTTTACTTATATGTATTTGGGGATAGTCAATAGCTTCTTAATATTGATTAATTTCACCAATACACCTATGTTATGTGACTCTACCAAAATATTCTTTTAGTTGTCAGGGAATTTCAATAGTATTTATATGTTTCACACATTTTTTAAACTTCAGCTATTTTATAATTTACTTATTGGGAATGACATACTTTTCATTATGTTATTAATTATGTAAAATCATATCAACAAGTTGCTTGTGTTTGAAAGAAAACAGACAGAGGGATGCCCTGATAATGATCTGTGAGAAGGCTCCTGGCTGCTGCAACTCACTGTTCCTTAGTGAGTTTCCGCATGAAAGCTTGGCGGATCATCACTAAATACCGACAAAGCATCAATCTCACTGCATCTCATAGAGAGTGTGGAATAGGGTTTTCTGTGAACCATGACACGCAGAGGATGAGGCAAAAACTTTATGCTGACCGGAGGAAGAGATGTTGCTAGGGCAGTTTGCTGACACACCAGCGACGTGGCAGTGAGGGCCTGCCTCTCCATAACAAGGTTGTGTGTCTCTAGAACCTTTCCCTCCTGCCTCTCCCATTAGCTCACTCCACACGTACCTTGTTGCAGAACTTGCCTGCTTGCATTAGCTAGAGTGTGTCATCAGCAATATATCTCTGTATTACCAACTCTTTACATTCCAAAGTCAAGGATTTTACACTTAACCTTGAGGTAACACTAAAAATAAAACAGTACAGGAGCTAAATTTGGTTTCCACCCCCCCAAAAAATGTGTGAAGTTAAATTCATGTTACAAACTTTTATTTTTAAATTAATTTTTAATTGCATAATTAATGCTTAAACAAATAAGCAAACGTAAACAAACACAAAACACTACAAAAGATCTTTAATTCTCTTCCATCTTCCAACACTATTCCAGTGCTGTATTTCTTCTCTGGAGTGGATGATACATACCAATTTCATGTGATATTTTCAGACATATTTCTATGCATATGTCTCCTTGTACAAAATATATGCGTTTAAGGGTCTTTTGAAAGTATGTATTGTATCTTGTGTTATATTATTTTGTTTGTTTTATGATGTACCTTGGTGAGTTATAGAAGAGAATTTATATGAATCTATCTTCTTTTTCAACTGTGGGAAAGTATTTCAAAGTATGAATATGCCACAGCTTCTGAAGCCATTCTCATGTTAACAGATATGTGTAGGTTGTTTCTGATTTTTGCTATTAAAACTCTTCAATGGATGTTATTCTTTTTTCTCCTTTGTGTGTTGTATGACCATCTGTAGGATGGATATCTAGAAACAAAATTGTGGGGGAAAATTCATTCATACTTCCAAATTGCTCTTCAGAGAGGCTCACCGATTTACTCTTTCATAAATCAAAGCAATATTATCAAACTTTAAGCTGTCCTGTTTTTATCAATGAAAAATAATATTTCATTGTTGTTTTAATTTCTCTGTCTCTAATTTCTAGTGAAGTTCATATCATTTTATATATGAATTAACCATTTTTTAGTTATAAATCTTCTCATCTTTTATAGCTCAATTTTTTGTATTAATTTATAGAAATTCTTTATATAATCTGAATATTTACCATTTTCCTATTATATATTTTAAATATATATCTCAAAATGTTTCACTTATTTTGAATTTGTGAAGTCCTTTGTTACTTAAACCTCTTAATTTAGTTAAATTACTAATTATTTTCCATATTGGTTATTTTTTTCTATTTAAGAATGACCTTCCCTACCCCTGAGATCCTATATTTATTTACTATGTAAATAATCTGTTTCGCTATTTACATTTTACTCACACACATTTTATCTATATGCATGCATGTGATATTTTTGCATATTTATTCTTCTCTATAAATTTAGAATCAGTTTGCCACTTCCACTGAAAATTCTATTGATGTCTTGATTGCTGTTGCATTGAATCTGCAGTTTAATTCAGGGAGAAGTGAGTATTTGCATATTCTTTTTTCTATCTATGAACATGCAATATGTTTCTATTTATTCAGATAATTTTTTACACACACTATTCCTTTAAAACAATTTCCTCCACAAGATCTGGTATATTTCAAGTTAACTTCCATGTAAATTATAATATTTGTTCCCATTATGCATGGGATTTTTTTCTTATGTTGTATTTTCAAGTGAGTCTTTATTGATCTATAGCGGAGACCATTTATTTTTCAAGGTTTCCCTTTGACCTGCCCCTTGCTGTATTTTTATTATTTTAAATAACTCGCTATTTGGTTTTTTCAGGCCAATGGTCAAATCAGTTATTTTTAACAATAGTTTTCTCTTTTAAATTAAAATTTTTATGCATCTTCCTTTTCCTTGAAATATCATATTTCATTTCCAAGCATCTTAAGGAGAATGTGAATACTAGCAGTGGTTTTAAGCATCTTTGCTTTATTGATTTAATATTATTTTCATTTTGTTTGCATTTACTTCAAAGATTTATTTTGGCTTTATAGTTGCATAGAAATTTCAGGCATGAGAAATTCACGCTCAATTTATATCACGTGTATTCAACAACATCATCAAATTAAGGAGCATCAAAATAAGGATGACTCAGTTGATACATATGATCCACAACAATTTAGTTTTTTCCATGCAAAATCACCCATCCATTACTCAGAGCTGAGAAACGCTAGACCTAAGTTTGGATCACAGCTTTTACAATTGTTTTTGCTTGTCCGTATTAGTAAAAAAAATTTAGTGGGAGATGGGGTTGTATAAATTTTTCAGCAGGGAAGAGAAGGGTGAAATAAAGAAAACCTACGTTAGGAAGTTTGATGAATGTCATAGTTTGAATGTAAAAGAAACCAGACAAGAGGCCAGTTACAAGGTAGATGTGGTAATTCAGATATGAGGGGATGAAGGTGGAAAGTTGGTTTGAGAAAATAAAAAGAAGTACAATTAATGGGACCAGCTCAGTGGTGTAGCAGTTAAGTTCACATGCTCTGCTTCGGCTGCCTGGGTTTGCAGGTTCTCATCCCAGACTCGGACCTACATCACTCAAGCCATGCTGTGGCTGCAACCCACATACAAAATAGAGGAAGATTGGCACAGATGTTAGCTCAGGACCAATATTTGTCACCAAAAAAAAAGAAAAAAAAAGTACAGTTAAGATATTGGAGGTTTACAGTTATGTGTTTTCTGACCTGATCAAATGTTAAGTGATATAGAATGTAAGGGAACATGGCTTAATTTCTTCTTTGAAAACATTTAGTCAAATTTTACTATTCTGTTTTCAATTAATGCTATTTGGAAGTCTGCTGCTGTCACAATACTTCATTTCTCTTCAGTCCTCCAACCACCACAACAAAGAAGGATGCAGATGGATGGGAAGCGGAAATCTTAATGAAAAATAGCATATACAACTATTTTGTTAACATCAAGGCATATATAAAACAAAATATTTCAAATTGTCAGTGCCAAAAATTAATATCAGGACTGAACAATAGACGATAGTAATAGGAAATAGGATAAATTTCAACTTTTCACTTCACTCTGTGTTACAAAGCACTGTTTAGCAGAAATAAATACATTTTAACCTTTAACCTTAAATGTTTATGTATTTTGAAATGTTTCTAAACTGCTTGATATAATGGCATATAGGTTGTTAGAATAATTTGTGAAGTAAAAAATAAGGAAAGGGAACACTCATGCACTGTTGGTGGGAATGCAAATTGGTGCAGCCACTACGGAAAATAGTATAGAGTTTCCTCAAAAAACTAGAAATAGAATTACTGTATGATTCAGCAATTCCACCTCTGAGTATTTACCAAAAGTAGACAAAAATCACTATCTTGAAGAGATATCTGCACCCCCACGTTCACTGCAACATTATCTACAATAGCCAAGATAGAAACAACCCAGTGTCCATCAATGGATGAATGCATAAGGACAATGTGATGTACATATCCATCCATATATATATATATACCACATATTTGTATATATACATACACAATGCAATATTATTCAGCCATGAAAAAGCAGGAAATGTTGTATTTGTGACAATGGATCTCGAGGACATTATGCTAAGTAAAATATGCCAGACACAGAAAAATAATGTATCATCTCACTTGTATCTGGAATCTAAAATAATGGAACTCATAGAAACAGGGAACAGACTGGTAGTTGGCAGAGGTGGACATTCTGTGGAGGAAATGGGTGAATGTGGTGAAATGTACAAACTTCTAATTATAAGATAAAAAGTTCAAGATTAAATTTTTTTAAACTATAAAAATAAAAGAAATAAGGCACAAAATTTTATAGTTTAATATGAAAATAACCAACTCTAATAAACATGAAATGTGACATATAAAATTTATTTTATAAATACTAAAGAATTTAGAATAAAAAAGCACAGGACAAAATATTGTTATATGACTTTAAAGGGTATATTTTATTTTCAAATTCCAAAGATAACTTTTCTTGTTCCTTCTAAATGACCATATGCATTTGTTTTTAATAAACTCTTGCAATAAAGAGTGTTATTATAGAACTCAGGATTATTAACATATTTTACTTAAGATATTTAGATTCTTTTCTGTGGGTTTTCTTTGAACAATGATAAGAAGCATTCATTTCTTACTACTGTTCGCAAAGCTTTTTAAAATGTCCCAGTATATTGTTGGCAAGGGACCATTAGAATGCTGATGATGATGGAACAATAGCTTTGGTTTTGAAACACTATTACTTAAGATTTTGTTGCATTCCCTGAACATGCAGAATATGAAGCACATTAGTACAATAATTACAAACATTTCCTTGAAGGCATTTTATCTGTCCACGTTTCAAACAGACAATGGAATTGGAATCTGAATGTAGATGCTAGTTCTTTTAATTGTCCTCACTGCTAAATTATAAAGGAACTTTTATAAAATCCACTGAAAGATTTTTTTTTTCTGGTACCAATTCATTTTTATTTTGACTTGATAATGAATGCTCATGCTCTTGATAGGGACTTGAAGCATAATGTTTGAATGCGTAGCTTAAATATTATGTGAACTAACAACAATTTCAGTCTGATGTATGAATTTACATTTAAAATAAATTAGTAGCAATTTAAAAAAGATAATTATCTTTTCAATAAAATGCAATAGTATCATATTAATCAATTCTTGAAAAATCGTTCTGGATTGCTCTTAACATCTCTTACGGGCTGAATTGTGTCCTCTTCAAATTTATATGCTGAAGCCTTAATCCTCAGTCCCTCAGAATGCAACCATATTTGGAAAGGTTTTAAAGAGGTAATTAAGTTTAAGTGAGGTCATTGGCATGGCATCTAGTCCAATACAACTGATATCTTTATGAGAAGAGTAGATTAGAACACAGCTATTCACAGAGGAAAGACCGCGTGTAGACAGAAGAAGAGGAAGGCCATCTACAAGCCAAGAAAAGAGGCCTCAGGAAAAATCAACCTTGCTGATACCTTGATCTTCGACTTCTAACCTCCAGAACCTGGGGAAAATAAGCTTCTGTTGTTTAAGCCACCCAATCTATGGCACTGTGTGATGGCAGCCCTAGCAAACTAGTACATCATCATTGAGCCAAATTAGTTGTGACATGGTGAAAGTAATTATAAGAAATTATTCATGTTGCTGCTATATCTTTAAAAATTACACTATCGTAAGCAAACAGCTTAACCTCTCTCCCAGACAAACTGCATATTTTTTTTTGCCACACATAAACAAAATGATTTAAACTTCCAGGATAAAACGTATGTGGTTAGCTATGGCTTCTCAAAGTATTTTCCCACCTTGTGAAGGGATAGAAAAAACAGCAAAGTCACAACAACAGAGAACGTAAATATTACCAGCATACTCACTTCCAGAATCTGAGAAGGATTTCCACCAATCACAGGGCTAGTGAGGAAAAAGCAAAAACAAAATTAGCTAAGGCACAGGCATTTCATAAAGCAAATTTTTAGTCCTGGAAATAGGCGGGATTTAGTTCTCACTGCCTCCAGCCTCTTGCTTGAAGATTCATAAACCAGACAGCCATGCCCTCCTGCTTTTGGGATGACCAAAGTCCCAAGTCCAGCCTTTCCATCACATTAAACTTCCCATGTCCAAAGGAAGTCCAAGTCCAGGGATAGAGGAGGGGGCAGGGAGAAGTAGACCCACCCACTGAAGCACCTGGGTATCTCAGAGCCTTTGGACACCTGGAGAGACCAGCGAAGTGAGTGGTCTTAGCCTGGATCCCTAGGGAGAACAGGGTGTGGATCTGCAGTGCTGCCCTTCCAGGATGAACAGGTGTGTGTATGTGTATATGTGTGTGTGTGTGTCTGTGTGTGTGTGTGAGTGGGGGCATTTTTCTACTGGCCTCTATCTCCTATCTATGTCTACAGGGAATCCAGGCAGGAGTTGGGTACTTATAGCAATATATTTCTCCATCAATTAATAACAAAGAGCCATAAGGAGATAACAGGCTGAGATGAAAAACAACAGGCTAAGGTCAGCTAAGTTGTCTGATATTGTTTGCTGCTGGCTAAGATGAGAGAGGATTGGTATTAAACAAAACGTACAAGAAGAGAAGCAAAATATGCACTGTAAGAATTTTATGTAGCTATTAAATGAATGTTTACGTATGATTTTGAAAGCATGTAAACATGTTTAAAACTCCAGAAAAAGAGCTATTCAGTATGTACGTGTAAAAAAATTCATATAAATTATAGATAACCTCAGCATTCTAAGTCAGCATTTACATAAAGGTGCTTTTTATTTTCATATGTAAAAGTTTTTGTATCTTTCACAATCTCTTCAAAGAACAATTATTTTTAAAATGAAACAGTTTATTTAAAATATGGGAGGATGAAGTGGTATTTAAGTGGGGTTTAAAAATACAATCTACATCTAATCTAGAGAAAATATTTGGCATCTTCTTTTCTACTATAATCTTTTATAGCTGCATGTTCTTCATGCTGAGTGATTGACTTTGTCTTTACTGAAAATCTAGTCTTCCTTTTATTCAGCTATTTACATAATAGTGCCTAATATTGGACAGACTTCTATAGTTTACAAGACACGAATAACTTCTCATTTAATCTTCACAACTGTCCTGAAAAATAAGTAAAGTAGGAATTAATTACTTGTTGTTTTAGAGATGAAGAAGCCAAACCAAGAGAGAGAATTTAAAAGGCCCAAGGATCTATAGCTACCACTTTGTGGAACCCAGACCACTTAGCTCTTGACGTCAAAGACAATGTCCTTCTCACCATGCCATAAACTATTGCGAAATTTGCACCACTCCAATATAACCTGCCTAAATTCATTTGGAGACAAAAATATTCCCATGGAACAGAGAAAAGATAGTTCACAGTCTAAGGAGAGTGCTTAATCTCTAGTTCTCTACTCAACAAATGGAAAGAATCATAGCTTAGAATACCAGGGAGTTTTTGGGAGGCCTCTGGGATTGATCCCACACTCTAATCATGTCTTTGAAGCGCTCCTTCACGTCCACCGACTCATCTGCCTGGAGAAGCAGTATCAATAGCTCCATACCAATTCAAACCCCTCAGCCATCTGAGGATTAATCTAATGTGGACTAGATATTTGTAATATGTTACAAACTTGATGGTTACTTCAACAGAAGTTCATCTATGCCTAATAACCTTCCTTCTGTAACAAATGAATATATCTACCCCACTTAGCCATAGAGAGGCAAGACAATGCAGGGGAGGTAATACAGAATTTGGAATGAGACACACTTGGTTTCTCTTCTTATGTAATAATAGACTTTGGGAAAGTCACTCATCTTCATGCATGTAGTTTTCTCATGATATTCTAAGTCTTTGTAATTTAGAAATATGGAAAAGTGATATTTAAAGCTTTTCAAAAATTTCTGCTTTAAGATATCACATGACTAACCAGTCTCATTAATATTAAAAAAGTCTCTGAGTTATTATTAATTACTACACAATAGACCTAGATAGAAAATTCTAGTCATACTATAGGAATTTTATTAAGATTAAATGTAAACGAACAAAAAACATTAAATATAAAATAAACATACATCCTCTTCAAATCCTAGCTTATTTCATTCTTCTTGGTGAAAGCTGTGCCTTGATTAACAACCTTATTCATTGATTCTCATCTATTTATTCCTGTGCCCTTCACGCTCACCACTCCTTTCCTCCCTACAGGGCTTCTGCCTAATCCTCTGCTTCTTCCACAGTGTTCTAAGAAATCCATATTGAAATTAAGATACATTTGTTTGTTGAAGCTTTTAGTTTGTTAAAAATTGCTTCCATCTCATCATAATATATACAGATCTATCTTTTCCTTTTTTTTGCAGTTCTTACCAAGTGAGCCCCAATAAAAAATAAACACTAAGATAATTGTACCAATAAGACATGTTGCTGCCTACAAAGAACTTGGAATCTCATAGAGGAATACAAATTGTGTGTACATGTGTGTGTGCATTTGCGTGTGTCCTCATAGCTTTCTATAAACAGTGTGTTATAATATTTATGATAGGATCTGTACAGGGTTGGGTGAAGATATGTAGCTAATTGGTAAATTTTAATAGGAAGGCAGGACGGATAGCATAAGAGCTTATGTACAGTTGTAGATATTTGAGTTGAAAATTAAAATATGAGCATGTGTTCACTGGGCTGCCAAAGCATACAGCCAAATGGAACAAGCATGGGTATCATAGAGGAATGAGTCACTGGAAGTAACTTGTCATCACTGGAATTTAGAGAACAGAAAGGGGTGTGGGAAGGCATTGAAGAGGAATTCAAGCTATTACAAGTCAGTTTGGATTTCATACTGAGTCAGTAAAAGGTTTTTAAAGCAGAGGAAAACATGTTTTATATTCAGGGAAAAAAAAGTCTCTCTCTTTGCAGAGTAGAGGAGGGATTTCAGGAGGGGGAAGAGGGAATGACTAGGAGCAGTAATCCAAGTAAGAAAAAATGTAGACTTCAACCAAAACTATGTTGTGGGGACACAGAGGAGTAGATATAAGAAGTGAAGCTGTACTAACATGTAAGGGTCTACAGCAACTAAAGACTGACTTCGTACGGAAGAAGGTAAAACAGGAAGAGGCTCAAGGTGTCTAAGATTTTGTTTTTGCTTAGGTGTTTTATGCATTAGCAGATTAATGTAGGGAGTAGAACAACCAATAGGAAAAGAAAGGTCAACCAAGTTTAGTTTAGTTTTGAACAGATCAATACTGAAATATTTTTTGGTAACTAATAACGTAGAACTATAAGAAATTAGCAATATTTGACCATGTTTGAGTTTTATAAAAGGCAATTTCACGTTGAACAACCTAATAAATATTTGCATGTCTGTTCTGAAAAAACCCCTTGCTGAATGTTCCCCTCTGCCTGGTCTTTCACTGTGTTTTACTGAAAGGAGACATAATACCAAATATAAACTAGAGAAAACTTAGTACAGAAATATTTACACAACTGTATTAATAAATTTGAAAATTTACATAAAATTATGCTTTTAAAATTTGACTCAAGGGGTCAGCCCTGGTGGCCTAGTCATTAAGTTTGGCATGCTCTCCTTTGGTGGCCCAGGTTCGGGAGTGGACCTACACTACATGTCAGTGGCCATGCTGTGGCAGTGACCCACATACAAAAAATAGAGGAAGATTGGCAATAGATGGTAGCTCAGGGTGAATCTTCCTCAGCAAAAAAATAAATAAATAAAACCAAAAATTGACTCAAAAGATTTCAGAAGGGGAAAATGTCTAAAAAGACGCAAACTACTGAAATTGACTCAAGAACAAACAAAAAATCTGAATAGGCCTATAACAAGCAAAGAGAGTAAATTGGCAATTTAAAATTTTTTCACAAAGAAAAGACTAGACTCACATGGCTCCATGGGTGAATTCTATCAAATTTTAAGTGTTTGGTATTGTATTAACACCAATTCTTCACAATCTCTTGTGGAAAAAAAAGGAGAGTAGGGAAACTTTCCATTTCATTCTATGAGGTCATCATTACCCTGATAACAAAACAAGGAAAAAAAAGAAGGAAAGCTGTAGACCAATATCTTTTATAAATATAGACACAAAAATCCTTACCAAAATACTAGCAAATAAAATCCAGCAACATGTAGGGATTATTCATCAGGATCAAGTGGAATTTATCCCAGAAATACAACTTTGGTTTAATAATGAAATATCAATTCATGCAATATACCATTCCAATAGAATACAGAGGGTTTTAAGCATGTCTTTTTATTCTTCTGTTTTCTGATGTTTTGATATCTGGGGCCTTACTGACCCTGGAAGGACTGCCCCTCCCAGTGTTAGCCAATTCCTAGAGATAGCAAACAACTTACCTACAAGAGCACCATTCATGTGCAAACCAATCAACTAATCCAGAGTCTACACCTCAACCACCTTCTCTATCTGGTTCTCACACTCAGGGCTACTATTTCCTTGCCCTAATTACCCCAGATCCAGGTATCGGACAATTAGAGACAGTTCCTTTGTCCTAGAACCCAATGAAATTATTCAAATTAGCCAATCCTATATCTGCTTACTCTGTGTCACCTGTTTCTTTGTGCAGAAACTACAACAAAGATTCTTACACATGCTTTTCCTCCACTCTCTCTGCCTCCTGACCAACCCTGGTGCTTCCCTATGTGACCCTGAACAGCATGCCATGCCTCCTGTGTCTAGGGAACTGTGAGCAAACTCATTCCTTCATAACAGTCATTTTTGGTCTGCATATCTTATGATATCTGGTTAAAACAAATCCAAGTTACCCTTAAAACACAGGGCAAAATCACATGATTCTCCCACTAGACACAGAAAAAGTATTTGACAAAATCTAACACTCTTTCAAGATAAAAACATGCAACAAACTAGGTATCGAATGGAACGTCTTAACCTTTAAGGAATATCTATGAAAAACCCACAGGTAACATCACACTTAATGCTGAAAGACTGAGTGCTGGTCTCAAAGATTAGGAACAAGACAAAGATCTCTGCTCTTGACACTTCAAAATTGTACTAGAGGTTTTAGGATAATTAGTCGAGAAAGAGAAGTAAAAGGTGGTCATGTTGGAAAGGAGGAGTAAAGCTTTGTCTATTTGAAGATGATATGATCTTGTATATAGAAAATCCTAAGGAATTCGCTAAAAACTAATAAATAAGTGTGTACAGCAAGATTGTGACATACAAGATCAATACACAGAAATCAATTTTGTTTCTATACACTAGTGTGGTAGTTTTCTATTGCTGTTGTAACAAATTTTGTGTCTTAAAATAAATTTCTTCCCTTCAGTTCTCTAAGTCAGAAATCTGCCATGGATCTCAGTCAGCTAAATTCCAGGTGTCAACAGGCCTCCATTCCTTTCTGGAGGCTCTTGTGGAAAATTCATTTCCTTGTCTTTTAAAAATCCTATATGCTGCCCATTTTCCTTGATGCACAGCCCTTCCTTGCATCATTGCAAGATCTGCTTCCATCATCCCATCTCCTTCTTTCTCTTTGGGAGTTTGGAGAATGGGGAGTGATTACTAATGGCTATGGGATTTCTTTTTGGGGTAATGAAAATATTCTCAAATTGATGTGGTGATGATGATGGAGCTCTGTGAATACACTAAAATCAATTGGATTATAGACATAAATATGTAAATTATATCTCAACAAAGCTGTTTAAAAAAGGTATGAAAAATAAGGACAGTGACATGAACAGTATCTTCAGATAGGGAAATATAAATGGATATTAATTTGTACAATGTAGCATTTTCATAAAACTGAAAATTTTTATTTAAAACATTATTTCTTTATAAATATTTTAATTTAATAGTAAAAATTATAGGAATGAAGAAGACAGAGGAATATTTGAAAGTAATTGAGAAAAAATTACTTCCAAGAAATAGCCACCGTGCAAATTTTAGAGTATAACTTTTTATTCTCTACTAAGTCAAGATAATTTTTTATAATGAAGCCAAGATGAGAAGAGCTTACGTAAATTATATAGATATAATTTTTTGAAATGTAGTGCAAATCTGTTTACTTTGATTATTTTAAGCATAATTTTACATTTAATCGAACGATTATTTGAATCATCTTATGCGTTAGTGTTCAGACAAAATGTGCAAAAATTGGCAAAAAGAGCCACAATATCTAAAGCACTTGTGAAACAGGAACAGTTCAACCTCATGAGGTGATGAAATATCATAATTCTGTTTTTAAAATTTGGCATTTAAACCTGTTAAGGTCTAGGGAAACATTCCCAAAATTGGGGAGAGCGTGAATGTTATTCAGATTGCAAATGAGTTATGAGCAACATGATGAACGAGTGTGACTTTCCAAATGCCTGAGTATAAAGTTTGTCATAGAAACACTAAGGGAAATTAAGAGGGTAGTAAATTTAGAACACAGTAAAATAAATACTTCTTTATCCAACCAATAGTCACCTTGTGGAATTCATGGCCACAGTAAGATGGCTAAATAAATATTGAGCCTCAGTAATTTTATGAGTAATCATAAAGGTTTATGTTAACCAGTACTTTGATAAATTGTTGGCAATAGATTGTAAGAAGTAATCAGTGCTAAGATCTGAACAGAAGCCAATGTATTCACAAAAAGAGATTTGATCCTGAAAGATACCAACATGTGGAATTTGAGAGTAGACGCACATTCAGCTATACTGACCAACAAGGTTATTCACCAGTCAGTGTTCATTTACCTGTGTCCTGTTCAAGATGTTCCAGCCTAAAGATGCTTATTTCCTTTATGCCATTCCTTGGTGCTGAAGGGTGATGCCCTCAACTGGAAATCATGTGGAAAGGACTTGACTTAACTGATGAACTACCGCATTCCAGAGAAAGACTTTTTGTTGATGGGAGGAGAGGAGTGTGGATAAATGCATTCTGGGAAGGAATTTAAATGAGGACTCAGATGATAATATGATGAAGACAAGTTTCTCCACTCAATGCTTTGTTAAAACTTGACTTAGAAGGTCTGGATTAGCCTAGCAGCAGACAATATATTTTTAATTTACTTTCTCTGAATGCGCATTAAAATATTTATGAAAATGATAATAATAAGCATTGCCATTGCTGTAAAGACAGTCCCCCAAACAATACCAGAACCTAATGCATAGGGAATAGTTTAGACCAAAGTCCAGCTGGATTGCTTACTGATTTTAACATCGATGGCAATGAATCCTAAATTAGGAGGTCCCAACTATGTATTTTACCTTTGAAATGGAGCACTGATGTCCCCAACTTGTAAGAGCTGATATTCACTTACTGCTTACTGTATGTTAGGCACTGTTATGTGTGCTCAATAGAGGTAACATTTAATTCTGTGAGAGGGACAATATTGTGTCCCTTTTACAAATGAGGGAACAAGGACACAGAGAAAAAGGAAGCCAAGGCCTCACACCTGATCATGGAAGGAACTTAACTTCACAGTATGTTTCACAACCCCTCTGTGCTGCCCTTCTGGGGGTCTTCTCCCTGTACCTACCACACTTCAGCTCATTTTTATCCAAATTCTCTCAGAAAATAAGCTTCTCTGTATCTAACATGACCAGAAGTTGTGGGGAGGGCAGCCTATCTGCTTCAGATATAAATTGAACTATTGTTTTTGTATATTTGTTCATGTTTCTCTTTCTCCCACAGATTTCATCTCTTCTGTCTTTTCCTTCACTTGTCTTCTCTGTGTCTTGTTTTATTATGAAACTTGATTCCCATGTGTTTTGTCACAAGGCTGATTTGATCCTCTGTGAGCAAGTACTTCCAATTTGGATTTTAGTGGTTTTTTTTAATTGTGTTTTTTTTTATTAATGTTATGATAGATTACAACCTTGTGAGATTTCAGTTGTACATTATTGTTAGTCATGTTGTGGGTACACCACCTCCCCCTTTGTGCCCTCCCCCCACGCCCCCTTTTCCCTGGTAACCACCGATCAGATCTCCTTGTCAATATGTTAACTTCCACCTATGAGTGGAGTCATATAGAGTTCACCTTTCTCTGACTGGCTTATTTTGCTTAACATAATACCCTCGAGGTCCATCCACGTTGCTGCGAATGGGCCAATTTTGTCTTTTTTTATGGCTGAGTAGTATTCCGTTGTGTATATATACCATATCATCTTTATCCAATCATCAGTTTCTGGGCATGTAGGTTGGTTCCACGTCTTGGCTATTGTAAATAATGCTTCGATGAACATAGGGGTGCAAGGGACTCTTGGGATTTCTGATTTCAGGTTCTTAGGATAGATTCCCAGTAATGGGATGGCTGGGTCATAGGGTATTTCTATTTTTAACTTTTTGAGAAATCTCCATACTGTTTTCCATAGTGGCTGTACCAGTTTGCATTCCCACCAACAGTGTATGAGGGTTCCTTTTTCTCCACAACCTCTCCAACATTTGTCGCTCTTGGTTTTGGATGCTTTTGCCAGTCTAACGGGTGTAAGGTGATATCTTAGTGTAGTTTTGATTTGCATTTCCCTGATGATTAGCGATGATGAACATCTTTTCATGTGTCTATTGGCCATATTTATATCTTCTTTTGAGAAATGTCTGTTCATGTCCTCTGCCCATTTTTTGATCGGGTTGTTTGTTTTTTAGTTGTTAAGCCGTGTGAGTTCTTTGCATATTATGGAGATTAACCCTTTGTCGGATAAGTGGCTTGTAAATGTTTTTTCCCAATTAGTGAGCTGTTTTTTTGTTTCAATCCTGTTTTCCCTTGCTTTGAAGAAGCTCTTTAGTCTGATGAAGTCCCATTTGTTTATTCTTTCTATTGTTTCCCTCAACTGAGGAGTTATAGTGTCTGAAAAGATTCTTTTGAAACTGATGTCAAAGAGTGCACTGCCTATATTCTCTTCTAGAAGACTTATTGTCTCAGGCCTAATCTTTAGGTCTTTGATCCATTTTGAGTTTATTTTGGTGTGTGGTGAAAAAGAATGGTCAATTTTCAATCTTTTGCATGTAGCTGTCCAGTTTTCCCAGCACCATTTGTTGAAGAGACTTTCTTTTCTCCATTCTAGGCCCTCTGCTCCTTTGTCGAAGATTAGCTGTCCATAGATGTGTGGTTTTTATCTCTGGGCTTTCATTTCTGTTCCATTGATCTGTGGACCTGTTTTTGTACCAGTACCATGCTGTTTTGATCACTGTAGCTTTGTAGTATGTTTTGAACTCGGGGATTGTGATTCTGCCGGCTTTGTTTTTCTTGCTCAGGATTGCTTTAGCAATTCATGGTCTTTTGTTTCCCCCTATGAATTTTAGGATTCTTTGTTCAATTTCTGTGAAGAATGTTCTTGGGATTCTGATTAGGATAGCGTTGAATCTGTAGATTTCTTTAGGTGGTATGGACATTTTAACTATGTTTATTCTTCCAATCCATGTGCATGGAATGTCTTTCCATCTCCTTATGTCGTCATCCAGTTCTCTCAGAAAGACCTGTACTTTTCATTATATGGGTCTTTCACTTCCTTAGTTAAATTTACCCTGAGGTATTTTATTCTTTTTGTTGCAATTGTGAATGGTATTGTGTTCTTGAGTTCTTTTTCTGTTAGTTCACTATTAGAATATAGAAATGCTACTGATTTATGCAAATTGATTTTGTACCCTGCAACTTTGCTGTAGTTGTTGATTACTTCTAAGAGTTTTCCAATGGATTCTTTGGGGTTTTCTATATATAAGATCATGTCGTCTGCAAACAGCGAGAGTTTCACTTCTTGCCTCCCTATTTGGATTCCTTTTATTCCTTTTTCTTGCCTGATTGCTCTGGCCAGGACCTCCAGTACTATGTTAAATAAGAGTGGTGATAGAGGGCATCCTTGTCTCGTTCCTGTTTTCAGGGGAATAGTGTTCAGTTTTTGCCCATTGAGTATGATGTTGGCTATGGGTTTGTCATATATGGCCTTTATTATGTTAAGGTAGTTTCCTTCTGTGCCCATTTTGTTCAGAGTTTTTATCATAAATGGCTGTTGGATCTTGTCAAATGCCTTCTCTGCATCTATTGAGATGATCATGTGGTTTTTCTTCCTCAGTTTGTTGATGTGGTGTATCACGTTGATTGATTTGCAGATGTTGAACCATCCCTGTGTCCCTGGTATGAATCCCACCTGACCATGATGTATGATCCTTTTGATGAATTGCTGAATTCTGGTTGCCAAAATTTTGTTTAGAATTTTTGCATCTATGTTCATCAGTGATATTGGCCTGTAGTTCTCTTTTTTTGTGGTGTCCTTGTCAGGTTTTGGTATCAGCATTATGTTGGCCTCATAGAATGTGTTAGGAAGTGTTCCATCTTCCCTAATTGTTTGGAATAGCTTGAAAAGGATAGGTATTAAATCCTCTCTGAAAGTTTGGTAGAATTCCCCAGGAAAGCCATCTGGTCCTGGGGTTTTATTCTTTGGGATGTTTTTGATTGCTGTTTCAATCTCTTTCCTTGTGATTGGTCTGTTCAAATTGTCTGCCTCTTCTTAAGTGAGCTTTGGGAGATTGTAGGAGTCCAAGAATTTATCCATTTCCTCTAGGTTATCCATTATGTTGGCGTATAGTTTTTCGTAGTATTCTCTTATAATCCGTTGTATTTCTGCAGAGTCTGTTGTTATTTCTCCTCTTTCATTTCTGATTTTGTTTATTTGAACTTTCTCCCTTTTTTCCTTTGTAAGTCTGGCTAGTGGTTTGTCAATTTTATTTATCTTCTCAAAAAACCAGCTCTTTGTTTCATTGATCCTTTCTACTGCCTTTTTTGTTTCCATAGTATTTATTTCTGCTCTAATTTTTATTATTTCTCTCCGTCTGCTGACTTTGGGCTTTATTTGTTCTTTTTTCTCTAGTTCAGTTAGGTGTACTTTAAGATTGCTTATTTGGGATTTTTCTTGTTTGTTAAGATGTGCCTGTATTGCGATGAATTTTCCTCTTAATACAGCTTTTGCTGTATCCCATATGAGTTGGTATGGCATGCTATCATTTTCATTTGTTTCCAGGTATTTTTTTATTTCTTCTTTAATTGCTTCAATGATCCATTGCTTGTTCAGTAGTGTGTTGTTTAGTCTCCATATCTTTGTGCCTTTCTCAGCTTTTTTCTTGTAATTAATTTCTAGCCTTATAGCACTATGATCAGAGAAGATGCTTGTTATTATTTCAATTTTTTTAAATTTGTAGAGGCTTGCCTTGTTTCCCAGCATATGGTCTATCCTTGAAAATGTTCCATGTGCACTTGAGAAGAATGTGTAATCTGCTGTTTTAGGATGAAGTGATCTATATATGTCTATTAAGTCCAATTGTTTTAGTTTTTCATTTAGCTCCACTATTTCCTTGTTGATTTTCTGTCTGGATGATCTGTCCCTTGATGTGAGTGGGGTGTTGAGGTCCCCTACTATTATTGTGTTGTTTTTAACATCTTCCTTTGGGTCTTAATAGTTGCTTTATGAGTCTTGGTGCTCCTGTGTTGGGTGCATGGATATTTATAAGCGTTATTTCTTCTTGATGAACTGTCCCTTTGATCATTATATATTGTCCCTCTGTGTCTCTCTTTACCTGTCTTATTTTGAAGTCCACTTGGTCTGATATAAGAATTGCAACACCTGCCTTTTTTTCCTTGCTATTAGCTTGAAGTATTGTCCTCCACCCCTTCACCCTGAGTCTGTGTTTGTCGTTGGGGCTGAGGTGTGTTTCTTGGAGGCAACAAATTGTTGGATCTTGTTCTTTAATCCATTTTGCCACTCTGTGTCTTTTTATTGGAGAGGTCAATCCGTTTACATTGAGAGTGATTGTTGATGCATGTGGACTTAATGCTGTCAATCTGTCGCTCATTATCTTGTTTTCCTGCATTTCTTTTCCTGTGTGCTTTAGACTACCCATTTAATACTGCAATTTCTTATGCTGGGTTTCTTAGATTTTTCCTTATTTATGATTTGTGCCTCTGTTCTGTATTTTATTTTAGTGTCTACCTTGAAGTTTGTATTTAGAATCTCGTGTATAATATAGTCTATTCTCTGGTGGTCTCTTACTTGCTTGACCAATACTGATTTAGACCCTTTGCTCTTGCCCTCCTAAATAATTATTTTTATTTCTTATTGCAACTCGTGTTATGAATTTGTAGTTAGAGTGATAAGATCATCCTTGCTTTGGTAGTTTCCTTACCTTTACCCTAATGCTATAATTGAATATTTGCTATCCTGTTCTGGTTCTATCCATCAGTCTTCCTAGTCTGTGGATTGTGACCCCTTTCTGCCTTTTTTCTTTTGTCAGGTATGAGAGCCTTCTTGAGGATTTCTTGTAGTGGAGGGCTTTTAGTTACAAATTCCCTTAACTTTTGCTTGTCTGGAAAAGATTTAATTTCTCCCTCATATCTGAAGGAAATTCTTGCTGGATAGAGTATTCTTGGCTGAAGATTTTTATCTTTTAAAGCTTTGAATATGTCAGTCCATTCTCTCCTAGCTTGTAAGGTTTCCATAGAGAAATCCGCTGACAGTCTGATAGGGGCTCCTTTATAGGTTATTCTCTTCTTTTTTCTTACTTCCCTGAGTATTCTTTCCTTATCTTTGCTTCTTGCCAATTTTACTAGTATGTGCCTTGCAGTAGGTCTTTTTACATTGACAAATCTAGGAGATCTGAAAACTTCCTCTACACACATTTCTCCGTCAATCCCTAGATTTGGGAAGTTCTCTTCAATAATTTCGTTAAGCACACTTTCTGCTCCATTTTCCTTTTCCACGTTCTCAGGAATTCCTATGATCCTTATGTTCTTACTCCTCATTGAATCCACTATCTCGCGGAGATTTTCCTCCTTTCTTTTAATTCTTAGTTCTCTTTCTTCCTCTGTCTGGACCCACTCAGCCTGTCTATCTTCAATTAAGTTAATTTTCTCTTCTATAGTGTCTACACGGGCATTCAGGGAATCTGTATTCTGTTTTATCTGGTCCATTGTGTTTTTCATCTCTAGTAATTCTGTTTGATTCTTCTTTATGATTTCAATCTCTTTTGTGAAGTAACTCCAGAACTCGGCTTGTTTCTCTATCTTTCTCTCTACCTCATTGAGTTTTTTTGATTATAGCTGCTCTGAACTCATTATCACTTAGTTTACCTAATTCCAAGTCCTCAGGACTTAATTCTATGTTTTTATTGTTTTCCTTCTGGTCTGGGGCTTTTATAACTTGCTGGATGGTACAGTAGCGGTTTTTTCATATGGTGGTAGGATTCAGTTGCAGTTACAGCCTGTCGCCACTAGATGGGGGTTGAGAGCTGCGTGTTATGAGCTCTCCACCTTCGGGCAAGATGGCTGCACCCAGTGGCTTTACTGGGAGGGAGGGGCTGCTGTTCTCGAGCGCCAATCTGGATTCAGATTAGTTCTGTTCTCTGGTCTCCTGAGGCCCTGGGTTTATGGGGTCCCTGTGGATGGAAGCTTTCCCCCCGTCAGCGGGTTTCCACTGAACCAGTGGCAGGAGTCCTGGATGATCCCCTGGTCGCGCGGCCCCTCCCCCGCTCCTTCCCGAGCTACTCAGCAAGGATCGCAGACTCTAGGGGAGGGAGCGATGTTCTCTCCTACGGTTCCAGTGTCTCCGAGGCTGTAAGTAAGGTTTATGGTCTCCGCCTTCTTGGTATTGTAGGTCTCTAACATGTTGGCATTAGATTTATTCTCTGAAATTCAGTTTTTCCATTCCTTTGTTGTATTTTGGAGGGGAGAGAATCCCGGGTCAGCTCACCCCGCCATTTTGCTCCTTCTGTTCACAGCAGTTTTGATTGTTTTCTCTTCTTACTGCAGGGTGGGGGTGGTATCCACTGACAGTGGGGTTAGGCCCTGGGGGCAGGACGTTGTGGCTGCCTCCTTGGAGAAAGTTCAGGTCCTCAGTCAGCCTTTTCTGATTAGTGAAAATAAAAGTGTAATGATTTTCTGCAACCAGGTTGATGAACAACGTGAATTATACTGAATTTTGTCCATGGCCCCTCAGGGTAAGAAATTCTCTCTGGAGAGTGTGATGTGGGGACTTGAGCACAAGGAGCAGAGGAGTCCTCTGAAGCAACTGGCCAGGAGGAGTTGGTTCTCCTAGGAAGGGTGAGGGGGAACTGTAACTTCAGGATTCCAGGAGAAAGTTACCGCAGAGAGAAAATTATGTTGCAAGCCTGTTGCTCTCTGGTGAAAATGAAGATATGGTGTTTGCCCTTTGAATTTGTATCCTTTCCTCCTAGACACCATTTTCTCTTCTGTTTTGCTTCTTAACTCTCAGTTGCCCTGGGCCTTGATTCTGTTTAGTTCCAGGTTTGCGCCTGTGAACACTTCCACTGTCTAGTCCCCTCTCCCTCCTTTTAAGTCTTTCCACTTATGCTTTTCTCTCTTTCCCTTTCTCTATTTTCCTTGCAGCTCTCTGACTGTCTCAGATTTCTCTATTATTTTTCTCTATTTAATTTAATTAATTTATTTTTAATTTCTTATTCTTTTTTATTGTGGTAACATTGTTTATAACATTACATAAATTTCAGGTGTACATGGTTATATATTTCAACTTCTGTGTATATTACATCATGTTCACCACCCAAAAACTAATTACAATCCATCACCACACACATATACCTAAACACCCCTTTCATCCTCCTCCCTCCCCGCTTTCCCTCTGGTAACCACTAATCAATCTCTGTTTCTATTTGTTTGTTTGTCATTGCTTTTATCTTCTACTTATGAGTGAGATGATATGGTATTTGACTTTCTCACTGTGACTTATTTCACTTAGGATAATGCCTTCCAGGTACTTCCATCTTGTCACAAATGGCAAGATTTCATTGTTTCTTATGGCTAAGATTCCATTGTATATATACTACATCTTCTTTATCCATTCCTCCCTTGACAGGTACCTAGGTTGCTTCCAAGTCTTAGATATTGTAAATAATGCTGTGATGAATGTGGGGGTGCATGCATCTTTATGCATTGTTTTCATGTTCTTTGAATAAATACCCGGAAGTGGAATAGTTGGATCATACGGCATTTCTATTTTTAATTTTTTGAAGAATCTCCATACGGTTTTCCATAATGGCTTCAGTAGTTTGCACTCCCACCAGCAGTATATGAGGATTCCCTTCTCTCCACATCCTCTCCAACACTTATTGTTTCCTGTCTTATTAATTATAGCCATTCTGACGGGAGTGAGGTGACATCTCATTGCAATTTTGATTTGTATTTATCTGATAGTTAATGATGTTGAACATCTTTTCATGTGCCTCTTGGCCATCTGTATATCTTCTCTGGAGAAATGTTCAGAATTTTTGCCCATTTTTTAATTGAGTTGTTAGTTTTTTTGTTGTTGAGATGTATGAGTTCTTTATATATTTTGGATATTACCCCCTTATCAGGTATATGATTTGCAAATATCTTATTCCAATTTTGAGGTTGTTTTTTCATTTTATTGATGGTTTCCTTTGCTGTGCAGAAGCTTTTAGATCTGACATAGTCCCATTTGTTTATTTTTTCTATTGTTTCCCTTGCCAGTTCAGACATGGTACTGGAAAATATGCTGTTAAGACTGATGTCAGACAGCGTACTGCCTATGCTTTCTTCTAGAAGTTTAATGGTTCCAGGACTTGCATTCAAGTCATTAATCCATTTTGAGTTAATTTGTGTGTATGGTGTGAGAAAACAGTCTAGTTTCATTCTCTTTCATGTGGCTGTCCAGTTTTCCCAACAGCATTTATTGAAGAGACTCTTCTTTCTCCATTGTATGCTCTTGGCTCCCTTGTTGAAAACTAGCTGTCCATAGATGTGTGGGTTTATTTCTGGGCTCTCGATTCTGTTCCATTTATCTGTGTGTCTCTTTTAGTGCCAGTATCATGCTGTTTTGGTTACTATAGCTTTGTGGTATATTTTGAAATCAGAGGGTGTTATACCTCCAGGTTTGTTCTTTTTTCTCAGGATTCCTTTGGCTATTCAGGGTCTTTTGTTGTTCCATATGAATTTTAGGATTCTTTGTTCTATTTCTGTGAAAAATGTTATTAGAACTTTGATAGGGATTACATTGAATCTGTAGATTGCTTTAGGAAGTATGGACTTTTTAACTATGTTAATTCTTCCCATCCAAGAGCATGGGATATCTTTCCATTTCTTTGTGTCTTCTTCAATTTCTTTCAACAAACTTTTAGAAATAATAAATGAATACACACAAGTTGTAAGATACAGAATTAACATGCAAAAATCAGTTGTGTTTCTATACACTAAGAATGAAGTAGCAGAAAGAGAAATTAAGAATACAATCCCATTTATAATTTCAACAAAAAGAATAAAATATGTAGGAGTAAACTTAACAAAATAATTGAAAAACTTACACACTGAAAACTATAAAATATTCCTTATTTTAAAGCTACCTTAGGGCACATTTATAAGATTTCCTTCTTTATGTGGACATAAATACAGAGACTTTTATAATTACATTGTAGGAACAGTAACTTCTATTGATTATTATATCATTCCTCTTCTTTCTTTGGTAAACCTGGCCAAGAAGAAAATTCCAGGAAAAAATTTGTTTTGTCATTTGTAATGTGGATAAGAAGTAAAATGTAGGACTCAGAACTCAAAGATTTGGGATAATAAAATACATACTAGTTGGTTACTTCAGAATAAAACTAAAGGTCCTATCAGAAGGATATGAGTCAGAATTCAAAATTCAAATTCCAGTCATATTAATATAACCTACTGCATCTCTGCTTATGTTAATTCTTCAGAGAATTTGGTTCAAGATTGATCTCTTCCCTGACATGAATTTGCTGTTTGTCATCCAGAAGCATTTTCTTATCTTTTCACACACATTCAAATCAAAATTTTATTAAAAGATATGTGTTGAATAAGTTATAACATTTGCAAATATTACAATTTTTTTAAAGTGATGTAGCTTCATGATAACATCAGGTTTATGTTATAAGGCATTCAATGGCATTGCTGAGTAAGAATTAAGATATACCTAAAAGACTGACCTAGAAGTCTATTATTGATTTACATAAACTCTCAAATAACCAAGTCCTATTTTGATTATTAAATGTTTTTATGTCTGACTGGCTTTATCTATAAAAATCATATGTGAATCTGTTGGATAAATTTGAATTATCAAACATTTTCATATCTAATGGTGCAAAAAAGAATATTTAGGAAAAAATACATTTTGTCAATTTTTAGTCTTTAGGTAAGCACTTACTTACATGTTTTGGTCTTAAAATATATTATAATAGTATTGATGATAAAGAACTTTCATCATTGTCATTAACTCATGCAAGATAATATCATCAAGGTATTTGCCAAATAGATTATTTATTTTAATTTGGTCTCATCTTTGATAAAAAATAATAAGAAAATTTAAAATATATATATTTTTAGGACAATATCTTCAAAATACCCTTGACTTTGAGACTTCCATTTCTGGGAAGATGAGATAGACATACTTTCCCCTACTCTTTCTTGCTAAGTACTCATAAAAACCCTGGAGTCTATCTAAAACAAGCCTAAGAATATTCTGAAAGTTTGAGACTGATCAGAGACCTTGGAACCCAAGGAATGGCACAAGGGTAGTCCCTGGATGTTCTTTCTCCCTCTGGGTGCTGGCAACTAGCAGAGACTCAAAAGCCCCTGAAAGCCTGCTCTTTCTAGCCAACGGTCAGGGAAAAGGGCAGCCTAGCAAGATAAAACTTTTAAATAAAAATAGCTCTACTCTAGACAAACACTCAGACAAAACTGTGGCCCCACCCTCACCCAGATAACAGAGGCTCGGTGGAAGAACAGACTTTCACCCTTGCCAGGTGGTGATGAGATGCCTCTCAATCTCCCCACTGAACTGGTGCCAGAGAGGGCCTAGTGAAGTCAAGAGCAGAGGTTAGCTAGAGCAATAAGACAAGAAAAAAAGTCATACAGTTTGGAAAGGAAGAAATAAAATCGCCCCTCTGTGCCAGTGACATTATTGTATACATAGGAAATACTAAGGAATCTACAAAATAACTCCCAAAACTAATAATTGAGTTCAGCAAGGTCACAGGATACAAGATCAACAACATTTCTAGAGAGTAGCAGTGAATAGATTCTTGAGATTAAAAATTTAATATAATTTACAATGGGGTAAAATGTAATTTGTGTAAATCTAACAAAACTTGTACTTGAGTTATATGCTGGGAACTACAAAGCATTGATGAAATAAATAACAAAATAGCTAAATAAATGGATAAACATCCTACGATCATGTATTGGAAGATTTATGTAGCAAAGTTGTTAATTCACCAATAATTGATACACAAGTTTAACGCAATTCCTATCCAAATATCAGCAATAAATTTGGTATGTGGAGACAAGTTTATTATGAAATTTATATTGAAAGAAGAAGGAACTAGAATAGCTAAAACAATTTTGAAAAAAGTAGAATAAAATGGGAAGAGTCAGTCTACCCAAGTTGAAGATATATTATCTAGCTATAGTAATCAAGACAATGTGCTATTGGTGGAGGGAAAGATATACAGATCAATGAAACAGAAGTGAGTACACAGGAATAGACCGAAGAAATATACAGAACCAAGTCTGATAAAGATGCAACAGCAATTCAATGGAGACAAGTTAACTTTTTCAACAAATGGTGCTGGAGTCTTTGGACATCCACAGACAAAAAAAAAAGAACCTCGATCTAAATCACATATGAAATTATACAAAAATTAATATACAAGATTATTATAAATAATTAACTCACAATGGATCACAGGCTTAAACATAAGATATAAAACTGTAACACTATTAGCCAAAAATTTTGAAGAAAGTCTTCAAGATAAGAAAGTCTTGTTCTAAATAACAGTTCTTAGACTTAACATCAAAGTGTGATCCATAAAAAGAAAATTGAGAAGTTAGATTTCATCAAAATGAAAACTTTTTGCTCTGTCAAAAACCATGTTTAGAGTATAAAAGACAATTACAGAATGAAACAAAATATTTGCATATCACATATCCAACAGAGGACTGGTATCTAGAATATATAAAGAACTCCCTAAACTCAACAGTAAAAGATAAAACAATTTGATTGGAAAATAGGCAAAATACATGAAGAGACATTTCAATGAAAGGATATAGAAATTGTGTATAAGCATGAGAAACGATGTCAACATCATTAGCGATTAGGGAAATACAAATTAAAACCACATTGAGACATTCCTACAACCCTCCAGCATGGCTAAAATAAAAAAATAGTGGCAATAAGAAATGCCAATGAGGATTAACAAAAAGTGGGTTACTCACATATGACCACTGAGAATGTAAAATGGCACTCTAGAAAATAGTTTGGCAGTTTCTAAAAAACCAAACATATATCTACCATATGACTTAATCTGAGAGAAAGGAAAAGTTTTGTTGACACTAAAACCTGTACTCTACCATTTCTAGCAGTTTTGTTCATAATAGCCAAAAACTGGAAACAATCCAAATGTCCTTCAAGGCAAATTATGGTAATCTTTACCATATGTAATAGTCACAAATAAAAGGAAAAAAACTTATTGATACTCACAACAGTCTGGATGAATCTCCAGAGGATTATGCTGAGTGAAAATAGCCAATCTCACATTCCATTTATATCTTATTCTTAAAATGACAATTGTAAAAAGGGAGAAGAGAATTAATTGTCCTAGCAGTTAATAAGGAAAGTGGATGCGACTGTAAAAGGGCAACGGGGGGATGTTTGGGGTGATGGCAATGTCTGGATCTTGACTGCATTAGAGTCAATATGTTGCCTGTGAAAGTGTCCTATAGCTTTGAAAAATGTTACTGTTGGGGAAAACTGGGTAAAGGGTACACAAGATCTCCCCTACTATTTCTAACATCTGCATGCGCATCTACAATGACTTCAAAATAAAAAATTTAATTACAAAATGTTCCTTTTCCAATATATATCTGTATGGGGCTAAGTTTTCCTCATATGTTTCAACCAAAGCACCATATGGCAAATGACGGAATGTGAGGTTCATGTGAGAATCCAGCTGACTTCTACGCCACACATTAAAAAATTTTGCAAAATGTGAATCAATGCCACTGTACTCATTATACATACTTTTGTTTTTGAAAATGTGCATATTTTTCTTTAAAAATATGCTTTCAATGGTAAACAATAATACTTTTATAATTATTTTTCAATAAGTTATAAATATTTTGAAAATATCTATTTCCTTTTCTAAAACAGTAAGTAATGATAGATAAAACCCACATCAACAAAAGCTATTTGGTGTCTTAAATGATTTTTAACAGTCAGAAGAGGTCAGAAGAGGTCAGAAGACGATAAACTTGGCGAATTTCTGAATTACACATTGGTCAGTGTTCACTAAATACTCAACCTGTAGTTTATTTTGTCTGTGTAGACACATTACAACATATTAAAATGTATTCTCCTCTTCAAAATGTAACAAAATGAGAAAGAATGGTCAGAAGTTTAAGCATTGATGCAGTATTTAATTTCAACAGAACTACCTAAAGATTTATAAACAGAAACCATAAAAAGCCTTGTCTCAAAATGTTTTAATCTTTGTCTCATTTTCTAATTAGAAATTGCAGACGTCATAAGCACTTATTCATCTAAGCATTTAATAGTCAATGGCCTTCAATGGCGACAGATTGCCCTGTAGGCAGCAAAGAAATGAATGTTTCTCAGTGACAGATCTCTCTGATGAGGCCTTAAATGTTCAAATTTTGTTTATTCATAAAGCAGGAAGATGATGTTTTACCCCTTAAGCCAATTGACAGGAAGATTGTAATTATTCTACTCTCCCGGCACCAGTTTCCTACCTGCACATTCCTCTGAGTATTAAAAAAATGTTCTCATCTGTGATTTTTCTATTCACATCTTTCCCCCCTTGCCGTAAATAAATTAATTTATAAGAAACATAGCAAATTCAGGTTCCAGCACTTTGTAAACAAGCGTTTAAAGCAATATTCTGCTTGTATCATTGATTACCATTAACAGAAGTCTAGATCTCAAATTCGCTGAAGCTGACAAATATGTGATAGACAGGACCTGTTTCTAGTAGATCTGTGTATACCGAACTCTTGCTGCAGGTTCTGCCCTTGTATCTACACATCCATCTGGATTTAAAGAGTGTTTGTGTCCTTGTGCAATGATCCTGGGCCATGCCCCTCAGATCCTTCCCACTCCTCTCCAGGACTGAGATCCATGGCTCCGGCAATCTGGAGTGTTGACAGCTAGGAACTTAGTTCTGTGTTTCCCCTCCAGGTTGTTAATCTTCTGTGAAAAAAGTTGCCATAGCCAGGGTCACACCACTTTCCCGGAGGCAGTCTGCTTCCAGTGACAGGGCAGTGGGGGGGGGGGGATAAAGGCCTAGGCCCCTCACCCCAATTGGGACACCCTAAATGGGCAAGCATCCAGCTCCAGCACCCCTGTGGAATGGCTGAGGCCTTTTTTGTGACTGTGTTGCAGCTTCCTATCCCTCTGCCAATCCTCTTTCCACTATGGTGCAGGCAAATCTCCATTGCAGAGTCCGCTTCCCAAGCCACTTGACTCTCAGAAATTGTTCAGTCCACAGTTGGTCATTCTTTTCAGGCCTAAATTTCTTCTTGCTCCATCTCATATTCTGCAAATAAATGTCACTTCTACTGAGGAGAAAACAGAGATCATTACATAAGAATTTTCATAACTTTCCTCTCCTCAGACACTAACGCTCTACTTATTTTTACTTAAATATATTATCTTATTTCCATGGCCAGAGGAAGCTCTGTCCTCCTTGCCAATGCATGAATTTCTATCTCTACTGTAGAATATGACAGGTCCTGGAAGGAATATGCCCAAAATAACATAAATTATTTAACAATTACTTATGTTTTTATTGTAAAATCAGTACACACTAATTTTAGCTTCATCTTTCTTCCTTTCTCCTCCCTCCATCTTTCTTCTTCAGGCTAGGCAGCCCTGAAGCAGCACCCAGAGTATCCAGGGCCAAGCTTTATGTTGGCCTTTCCTTCTTCTCCTTTATCCTTCATGGGGAATAGTTGATTCAGGTAGGGACACTTAATGAATGTTAAAACTGGTGGATAAAAATTGAATGAATAACAACCTATTTATATAGCTTCAAAGTATTGACCCACAAAATACTTATTAATTGCAATATACTTATTAATCACTTTACAGTGGAGAACTCTGACAAACATCACCCTAACCAAAGAGATCAAAGCTAATGTGACCAGAAATGGGAGGAATGTGCTTCCTGATAGGAAACACTGAGAGAAACACACACTGCTTCTGTGTTATTCCTATCAGAAATGCACAACCTGAGCCTAATCATGAGGAAATTAGATAAACCTGAAAACAGAAGCATATTCCACATAGGAACTGGCCTGGATTCTTCAAAAATGTCAAGTTATTAAAGACAAGGAAAGATGTAGGAGCTACTCTAGATTAAAGGACACAAGAGAGCTATGAATGAGGCCAAATAATCAGACCCTTATCGAAACAACCATTTTTCCCCTAATATTACTTTAACGTTAATATGGAAAATTTGTTCCAAGTTACTTGCTGTTTTTTGCCCTTTATAACTATACTCCATTGTGCAACAATTTTACTTCAATTCATGCTCTTAATTCAATTCTTAGCTTGTTTAATCAAAACATCTCTCATTCTAAGCTTTCATCACTTGGTCACTCTTCACTTTGATATTTCTCTCCATGTGGTATTGTATCTCTATTTGTAACAGTTTTTTTATTGAGGTCATAATAGTTTATAACATTGTGAAATTGCAGTTGTACATTATTATTTGTAAATCACCATATAAATGTACCCCTTCACCCCTCTTGCCCAACCCCCAACCCCCTTCCCCCTGGTAACCACTAAACTGCTTTCTTTGTCTGTATGTTGTTCATCTTCCACATATGAGTCAAATCATACAGTGTTAGTTTTTCTGTGTCTGGCTTATGTCCCTTAAGATCATACTCTCAAGGTCCATCCATGTTGTTGCAAATAGGATGATTTTGTCTTTTTTATGGCTGAGTAGTATTCCATTGCGTGTATATATACATATACATACACACACACATATATATATATATATATACCACATCATCATTATCCAATCATCAGTTGATGGGTACTTGGGTTGCTTCCATGTCTCGGCAGTTGTGAATAATGCCACAATGAACATAGGGGTGCATAAGTCTCTCTGTATTGCTGATTTTAAGTTCTTTGGATAAATACCTAGTAGTGGGATAGCTGGGTCATATGGTATTTCTATTTTTAATTTTTTTGAGAAATCTCCATAGTGTTCCATAGTGGCTGCACCAGTTTGCATTCCAAAACTGGTGTATGAGGGTTCCCTTTTCTCCACAACCTTTCCAATAGTTGTTATTTTTTGTCTTAGTGATTATAGCTATTCTAGTGTGTGTAAGGTGATGTCTAAGTGTAGGTTTGATTTGCATTTCTGCAATGATTAGTGATGTTGAACATCTTTTTATGTGCCTATTGGCCATCTGTATATCTTCTTTGGAAAAATGTCTGTTCATATCCTTTGTCCATTTTTTGATCAGGTTATTTGGTTTTTTTGTTGCTCAGCTGTGTGAATTCTTTATATATTATGGAGATTAACCCCTTGTCAGATTATGATTTGCAAACATTTTCTCCCAGTTTGTGGGTTGTCCTTTAGTTTTGTTCATTGTTTCCTTTGCCTTGCAGAAGGTTTTTAGTCTGATGAAGTCCTACTTGTTTATCTTTTCTTTTGTTTTCCTTGTCTGAGTAGACATGGTATTCAAAAAGATCCTTTTAACACTGAAGGCAAAGAGTATAGTGCCTCTATTTACTTCATGAAGTTTTGTGGTTTCAGGTCTTACCTTCATGTCTTTGATCCATTTTGAGGTTTTATTTTTTGTATGGTGAAAGATAATGGTCTATGTTCATTGCTTTGCATGTGGCTGTCCAGTTTTCCCAACACCATTTATTGAAGAGACTTTCCTTTCTCCATTATAAGTTCTTAACTTCTTTGTCAAAGATTAGCTGTCCATAGATGTGAGGCTTTATTTCTAGGCTTTCAATTCTGTTCCATTGATTTGTGTGCCTGTTTTGTGCCAGTACCATACTGTTTTGGTTACTATAGCTTTGTAGAATATTTTGAAGTCAGGGGTTGTGGTGCCTCCAGCTTTGTTCTTTTGTCTCAGGATTGCTTTAGCAATTTGGAGTCTTGGTTGCCCCATATGAATTTTAGTATTCTTTGTTCTATTTCCATGAAGAATGTCATTGGTGATCTGATTGGGATTACATTGAATCTTTAGATTCCTATAGGTAGCATGGACATTTTAACTATGTTTATTCTTCCAATACATATGCATGGAATATCTTTCCATTTCTTTATGTCATCATCAATTTCTTTCAATAATGTCTTATAGTTTTCATTGTATAGGACTTTCACCTCCTAGGTTAAATTTATTCCTAGATATTTTATTCTTTTTTTGCGATTGTAAATGGGATTGTATTCTTGAGTTCCCTTTCTGTTGGTTTGTTATTAGAGTAGAGAAATGCAACTGATTTCTGTAAGTTGATATTGTACCTGGAAACTTCGCTGTAGTTGTTGATTATTTCTAATAGTTTTCCAATGGATTCTTTAGGGTTTTATACATATAAAATCATATCATCTGCAAATAGTGACAGTTTTACTTCTTCCTTTCCAATTTGGATCCTTTTTATGTCTTTTTCTTGCCAAATTGCTCTGGCCAATACCTCCAGTACTATATTGAATAGGAGTAGTGAGAGTGGGCACACTTGTCTTATTCCTGTTCTCAGAGGGATGACATTCAGTTTTTCCCCACTGAGTATGATGTTGGCTATGGGTTTGTCATATATGGCCTTTATTATGTTGAGGTACTTTCCTTCTCTACCCATTTTATTGAGAGTTTTTATTATAAATTGATGTTGGATCTTATCAAATGCTTTCTCTGCATCTGTTGAGATTATCATGTAGTTTTTATTCCCCATTTTATTAATGTGGTGTATCACATTGATTGATTTGCAAGTGTTGAACTAACCCTATGTGCCTGGTATAAATCCTTCTTGATCATGTTACATGATCTTTTTAATGTATTTCTGTATGCAGTTTGCCAATATTTTGTTGAGGTTTTTTGCATCTATGTTCATCAGCAATATTGGCCTGTAATTTTCCTTCTTTGTGTTGTCCTTGTCTTGCTTTGGTATCAGGGTGATGCTGGCCTCATAGAATGTGTTAGGAAGTGTTCTGTCTTCCTAATTTTTTGGTATAGTTTGAGAGGGATAGATAATAAATCTTCTTTAAATGTTTGGTCAAATTCTCCAGTGAAGCCATCTGGTCCTCAACTTTTAATTTTTGGTAGTTTTTGCTTACTGGTTCAATCTCTTTACCTGTGATTGCTCTATTCAGATTCTCTATTTCTGCTTGATTCAATTTTGCAACATTGTAAGAATTTAAGAAATTATCCATTTCTTCTAGACTGTCCAATTTGTTGGCATGTAGTTTTTCACAGTATTTTCTTAGAATCTTTTGTATTTCTGTGATATCCATTGTAATTTTTCCACTTTCATTTCTAATTTTATCTATTTGAACCTTCTCTATTTTTTCTTAGTGAGTCTGGCTAAGGGTTCATCAATTTTTTTATCTTCTCAAAGAATCAGCTCTTTTCTTCATTGATCCTTTATCTACTATCTTTTTTGTTTCAATTTCATTTATTTCTGCTGTAATTTTTAATATTTCTCTCCTTCTGCTGAGTTTGGGCTTTGTTTGTTCTTCTTTTTCTAATTCAGTTAGATGTAGTTTAGGATTGCTTATTTGAGATTTTTCTTTTGTGTTAAGGTGGGCCTACATTGCTATGAATTTCCCTGTTAGGATGACTTTTGCTCCATCCCATATGAGTTGGTATGGTGTGTTTTCATTTTCATTTGTCTCCACTTATTTTTTGATTTCTCTTTTAATTTCTTCAATGATCCATTGGTTGTTCAGTAGCATATTGTTTAGTCTCCACATCTTTGTCCCTTTCCCAGCTTTTTTCTTGTAGTTGGTTTCTAGTTTCATATCATTATGGTTGGAAAAGATGCTTGGTATGATTTCAATCTTCTTAAATTTATTGAGGCTTGCCTTGTTTCCCAACATATAGTCTATCTTTGAGAATGTTGTGTGCTCACCTGGGAAGAATGTGTATTCTTCTGTTTTGGGATGGAGTGTTCTATATATATCTATTAAGACCATCTGGTTTAGTTTTTCATTTCATTCCACTATTTCCTTGTTGATTTTCTGTCTGGATGATTTATCCACTGATATACATGGAGTGTTGAGGTCCTCTTACTATTTTTGTGCTGTTGTTACTATCTCCTTTTAGGTTTGTTCATAGTTGCTTTATGTACTTTGGTGCTCCTGCGTTGGGTGCATAAATATTTATGTGTTATGTCTTCTTGGTGTAGTGTCCTTTTTATTATAATATACTGCACCTCTTTGTCTCTCTTTACCTATTTTATCTTGCAGTCTACTTGTCTGATATAAGTATGGCAACACCTGTTTTCTTTTGTTTGCCATTAGCTTGGAGTATTATCTTCCATCCCTTTGCTCTGGGCCTGTGTTTGTCTTTGGAGCTGAGATGTGTTTCCTGAAGGCAACATATTGTTGGGTCTTGTTTTTTAATCCATCTCACCACTCTGTGTCTTTTGATTGGAGAATTCAATCCATTTACATTTAGAGTGATTATTGATATATGAGGGCTTAATGCTACCATTTTATCACTTGTTATCCGGTTCTTCTGCATTTCCTTTGTTTCTCATCCCATGTATTTCGAACTACCAATTCAGTTAGGTAGTTTTCTATGATGATTTTCTTATTCTCCTTATTCATCATTTGTGTCTCTGTTCTACTTATTTGTTTAGTGATTACCATTCAGTTTGTATAAATAATCTCATAGATGAGATAGTCCGTTTTCTGATAACCTCTTATTTTCTTAGACTAAGCCAATTCCATCCCTTTGTTCTTCCTCTCCTAAGTTATGATTGTCATATCTTATTCCATCTTGTGTTGTGAGTTTGTGCTTAAATAATGAGATTATATTTATTTTTGAGGTTTTCCTTCCCTCTACCTTTAATGTTATAATTAAATATTTGCTAACCTGTTCTGATAAAGAGCTGAAATTTTATGATTTTGTCTACCTATTTATCTCCTTGCTGAGGGCTTTGTGGCCCCTTTCCTATTCTTTTCTCAGCTATGACAGCCTTCTTGAGGATTTTTTGTAGTTGGGGTCTTATGGCAATGAGCTACCTTAGCTTTTGTTTATCTGGGAAAAATTTTATGTCTCTATTATACCTGAAGGATGTTTTTGCTGGATAGAGTATTCTTGGCTGAAAGGTTTTGTCTTTTAGAATTTTGAATCTATCATTCCACTCTCTTCTAACCTGTGAGGTTTCTGCTGGGAAATTCACTGAAAGCCTGATAGGGATTCCTTCATAAGTTATTTTCTTCTATCTTTCTTCCCATACTTTTTTTTTGTCATTCATTTTGGCCGGCTTTACTACTATATTCCTTGGAGAAGGTCTTTTTACATTGATATAGTTAGGAAATCTATTGACTTCTTTTGCTTGTATTCCCAGCTCTTTCCCTGGGTTTGGGAAGTTCTCAGCTATTATTTCTTTGAACAAGCTTTCTGCTCCCTTCTCTTTCTCTTCTCCCTCTGGAATACCTATAATCCTTATGTTGCACTTCCTACTTGAGTCAGATATTCTCAGAGAATTTCTTCTCTTCTCTTTAGTCTTGGTTCTCCCTCCTCCTCCATATGATGCATTTCTATATTTCTGTCCTCTAAATTGCCAACTCTGACCCCCCAAAAATCCGCTCTATTTTTTAGGGTGTCCTTATTTTTCTTTATTTCATCCATTGTGTTTTTCATCTCCAACATTCTGATTGGTTCTTCTTTATAATTGCAATCTCTTTTGTGAAGGAGTTCATTATTTCATTGAACTGTCTTTCTGTATTTTCTTGTAACTTATTGAATTTTTTTATGATAGCTATTTTGCATTTTCTGTCATTTAGATTATAAATTTCTGCTTCTTCAGGATTAATTTCTGGGTACTCGTTACGATTTTCCTACTGGTCTGGAGATTTGATGTTTTTTTTCATACTGCTTAAGAGTATATATTTGTGCTTCTGCATGGTGATAGTATCTATTTTCAGCTTCCACCTGCTGCCACTCAGTGGGAGTCAGGAGCTCACTGCAATCTGCTGCTGCCTCACTCCAGCAACTGACTGCTTTTCTGTCTGTGCAATGCTCTGACCAATCGGCTGACTGGAGTGCCAGGCAGGAGGAGGGGTGTTTTCTTCCACCTGTGCAATACCCCCAGCTGCTGCCTGCTTTTCTGTCTGTGTGGCACTCTGGCTGATGGGGTGACCTGGATTGCTGAGCATGGGGAGTGGTGCTTTCTTCTGCTTGCACCATCCTGGGGGCATTTTTGCTGGGTGCTCACTATCTGCTCTCCTGGGGTGCTACCTTGATAAAGAGACCCCTGCAATAGCTTAATAATCTCTGTGTTTGGCCTTCCCATCAGCTATGAGGGAACTCAGAGAGCAATGGTGTTCCTATGGAGGACCATCCCTTCCTCCTTTCCTCTCAGAGCCATGCACAGTCCTAGGGTCACTGCCATTTGGGAGGAAGAAAAGATTCCCCTTAACTCCTTACACTTCCTCCTGGAGGTCCAGCACCTCCACCTTCAGACATATGGCTGTGTGGGCCTCTCAGATGTCTTTTGTGTTGTGTGAGTGTCCTCTGTTTGTGTATGAATGTCCTTTTCATTGTATCTTAGAGGGGAGAGTTTAAGGGGAGAGCTCACTCTGCCATGATGCTGACATGACTCTTATTTGTAACTTTTTGCGGAAGATTTTTTTTTACCTTTTTGCCTCAGAAAGATTCTTCAGCTAGTATGTCTCAAGTTTATCATAGCTTTGATTTCTGATGCCCATTTTCCTCAAGTAATATTTATCTTGTTTTATAATAATAGAATCAAAACAATTCTCAAATCTCTGTATATGGATTTTAGTGTGATTTATGTTAGGCATAATGTCCATAATA
The DNA here is from genome assembly GCF_021613505.1 of Equus quagga. Taxonomy (NCBI): domain Eukaryota; kingdom Metazoa; phylum Chordata; class Mammalia; order Perissodactyla; family Equidae; genus Equus; species Equus quagga. The sequence continues at coordinate 49,537,697 of NC_060274.1, read as the reverse complement.
AATTGAACTTTATGCATTCATATATTCATTTAACAAATATTTATATTTATTAGGCACTTACTATTGACAGGTACTATGTTGTTCTGGCAGTACAGTGGTGAACAAAACAGATACTATACTCTCTGATTATGTGGTTTATAAGATTTTTCTTTGCTCCTGAAATTGAAAGTGTTCACCAACTTGTGTGTTGTGATCAGTATTCTTTTATTAATATTGACTATTCTCTTTCATTTTGCAAATTTATAGATTCCTCCTGCGCTGTAAAGTTTTTATCATTTTCATTATTTTCCTTCCTTTTAATTTATACTTATATTTTACACAGATTAGACCTTCTTGATTTATGTCTTACCTATCCTCTCATAAATTTATTATTTTTTGCTTTTGCTTTTCGTTTTTGAGGAAGATTCACCCTGAGCTAACATCTGTTGCCAATCTTCCTCTTTTTGATTGAGGAAGATTCACTGTGAGCTGACATCTGTGCCAATTCTCCTCTATTTTGTATGCGGGTCACTTTCACGAAATTTCGACCAACAAATGGTATAGATCCATGCCTGGGAATGGAACCTGGGTTGCCAAAGCAGAGCATGCCAAACTTAACCACTTGGTCATGGGGCTGGCCCCTTCTTTTGATGTTTTTGAGTTTTAAAATTTTCCTCTGATTAATGTTTCTTTAGCATTCAGCCTGATGTCCATTCACCATACTTAGTTTTATACATAGCCATTGTGTAATTTTCTTGTTCTTGGATTGTTTCATTTTCATAATCATCTGTTCTTCTCTATTTTGGCAAAGTTTTCTAAAAATTTCTTTTTGTTTGAAGAAATTGTTATAAGTGGAAATCTGATGTAATTTCTTAAAGTGATTTGATTCTCTGAACTACAATCTCTTTCCTTATATATGACTATTTTCTTTTCTGTCTTATACAGACTCATTTGTCCTTATCAAAAAACTTGAAACTCACATGGTTTTTCCACACCATTTCAATGGTGTGAATCCAGGATAAGGGGCTATGAAGACAAGATATGAAAAATGTCCTCAATGTATTCCTATTCTTTACTGCCTCATGGATCCAGCAGTCTAGGCACTTTGAGAAGGAATTCAATTTACAATCAAGGATTTCAGAAGAAAACTACATGCCAAGGAGTATTCATGCACGTTTAATGTGGCACTCAGAATTTGCCAGGGCATTGCTAATTTCTTGCTAAGACATTGTCGTAGCACCTATTCTTCACCATATATAATTCTAGTCCAGTGTTTACTGCACAGTCTTTAAGGTTTTAAAATAAACATAATAAATCTTCCATTACCACTAACAATACAATCAAATGGCCATGATTTGAAAATAAATAAGCAGACTATTTGGAATGTGTCCTCAAATTGGATTCCATAAAAACATTTTTAGTATAGCTACAACCCAAAATACCAATAATCTTTAAATTCAAAATACGAAGATGGCATCTTATCCAGATAAGAAGCAGCACAGAATCCCGTCCTCAAATGTTCTATTTGAATGTCAGTCTCTTTTGTACTAATAAGCAGCTCGTTCATTTGAGATCACAAGGCGTCCCAAACAGACAAAATAATATTGAAAAATATAAAGTTGGAGGATTCACATTTTCTGATTTAAAAACTTATTACAAACCTACAATAATCAAAATAGTGTGTACCAGCATAAGGATAGACCTATAGATCAATGGAATAGAATTGAGAGTTCAGAAATAAACCCAAATATCTATGGCCCATTTATTTTTGATAAGAGTGTCAAGACTATCCAATGAGGCAAAGAATACAAAAGAATGAAGTCAAACCCTTAACCTCACTCCATATACAAAAATTAACTCAAAATGGATCAAAAATCTAAATATAACAGCCTAAACTATAAAGTTCTTAGAAGAAAACATAGGGGTAAATCTTTTTGATCTCGGGTTTGTCAATGGATTCATACATTTGACACCAAATGCATAAGTAATAAAAGAAAAAAACAGATAAATTAGACTACATAGAAATTAAAAGCTGTTGGCATCACAAATATTATCAGGAGAGTAAAAAGGCTATCTACAGAATGGGAGAAAATATTTGCAAATCACATACCTAATAAAGGTTTAGTATCTCTAATAATTAAAGAACACTTGCAACTCAACAACAAAAAGACAATTCAATTTAAAAAGGGACCAATTACTTGAACAGACACTTCTCTAAAGAAGATATTCAAATGACCAACAAGCACCTGAAAAGATGTTTAGCATCATTAGTGATTAAGAAAATGCAATTCAAACCTCCAGTGAGATACCACTTCATACCCTCTGGGATGGCTATAATCAAAACCATGTAAAATAACAAGAGTTGGCCAGGATGTGGAGCATTATCATATAACTCAGTAATTCCACTCCTGGGTATATACACAAAAGAAATGAATATTTATGGCAATATACAACTTATACACAAATGGTTAAAACAGCATTCTTTATAACAGCCAAAAAGTCGATGTTTCAGATGTCCTAGATAGCCATCAACATATGAATAGATAAATTGTGGTATATAAATACAGTGGAATATTATTCAGCTGTAAAAAGAATGATGTATTAATACATGCTACAACTTGAATGATCCTCAAAAACAATAAGGTAAGTGAAAGATGCTATACACAAAAGGACCCATATTGAATGATCCTTTTTTTCTTTCACTACTATTTTTCTTTGAGGAAGATTAGCCCTGAGCTAACATCTACCATAAATCCCCCACTTTTTGCTGAGGAAGACTGGCCATGAACTCATATCTGTGCCCATCTTCCTCTACTTTATATGTGGGATGCCTACCACAGCATGGCTTGATAAGCGGTGCATAAGTCTGCACCTAGGATCTGAACCTGCAAACCCCTGGTCTCTGAAGCAGAATGTGTGAACTTAACCAGGTCACCACCAGGCTGGCCCCTTAAATGATTCTTTTTATCTGAAATATCCAGAATAAGCAAATCCATGAAGACAGAAAGCTTACTGTAGATTGCCTGGAAATGTGGGGAGAGAAAAGTGAGGTATGATTATTCAATGGGTACAAAGTGTTCTTCTTTGGTGATAAAAACCACAGAAGTTAGAAAGGTGATGGTTTCACAGCATTGTGAATACACTAAATGCCAAGGAATTGTATACTTTAAAATGGTTAATTTTATGCTATATGAATTTTGTGTCAAATGCAAAAAGTGTTTACAGACTAAAAAAGAAAAAGTTCAAACTCTATTTTCTTACAATCTCTTCTAGGTTCCTGAGTAGTACCTATACATACTGACATCTTGAGCATCATTAGTTTTCAGAGAGAAGCTGATTTCTTTCAATGTAATGCCTATCATTACAATAGAGAACTTTTATTAGCAGTAAAACAGTTTTCAATGACTTTTTAAAGCAGCAAATTAATTTTGTGAATATAATTTCTCTCTCAAATAAGGACTTGTCTCCATACAAATAGTGCTAGTTTTCATGATATATGAATTTATGTAATTAGTTTTAATATGTGAGAGGCTATAATAAATTTTTCTCCTAAGTGTTTACAATATAGAGCAAAATTGGAGAAACTAAACTTTAAAGTAATTTTAGACTAAAAAAAAGAAACCTGATATACAAGTGCCCACTAATTAAATCTAAAGATATTTTTTTGTCACTGATTACCACAACTAGTATGTCATGCAGTATAAAATCATCTAATTTCATTATTCTTCTGAATCCCCATACAATGCCCGAAGGCATGCAAGACTTAGAGCAGTGGAAAATAAAAATAAATTCTGTTTGTAATTTTAAGAATGCAAGAAAATTCAAGTCTTTCAGCTCTGACTAGAGTTACTTCAAATACATACTGCCCAGCAGAATATTTCTTTTGACAGAGTTCTACTTACTGAGTTCTTTGCAATCCAGGGATTCTCATGGTATTCAGTCAAAGAGAGAGAACGTAATGTAGAAAATGCTGTCTACTATGAACCATTGTGAACTCAGCAGCCTTTGGGAAGCTTTAGAAGAGAAGTTATTGTGGATGAGCTCCTTTTTAGACTTATTTTGAACTGGGATTATATTTAGTGTTGAGTACAGATATTTTGTCTCAGATACAAATAACACAAATGCATCCAAAAAATATAGAAGTGAAATTTGAGTAACATTATTTAAGTATTTTCATTTCTTAAAAATAAAGTCAAGAAAAATAGAGCTTTTAAAGGTTATTTTTGGAAACATGTTTACAAGTATATATGAGATATTACTAAGAAAGTAAAAATACAGTATATTATGGTCTCAAATGATTTAGAGTTTTTCTAGTAATAAATGTGTGCACTTTATAGTTATCTTTTTTGAGAGGGTCAGAGTGCCCTCTATTTTCTTTGTTGGAAGTCCTTTGACCTTCAAAATAAAGTCGTTCTATTGAAAGTAATTTAATCAAGAGATGTGTTGAAGCACTTGGAAATGAATTTCTTTCTTTAATTTGTGAAACATTTCCCTTTTGCTATTAAATCTTATCATATGAAATTTGCATGAAAATCAATTGTAGCATCTTAGAGGTGACTTTGAACAAGTTTCAGCTGAATAACTGTAAGTGTGGACATCAGTGCATTATCCACAAATGCTATATTCATCACAACTTATACGTATTTTTTAATAGCATTGCTCTTAATTCTACAAAGAAAATTATTTCATTGTTTGAAAAGGACATGTGAAAATGTTAATGAACTTGCCCATGCAAATATTCTAGGATAATGACATATGGTGCAAGTATTTTTACATAATCAGTCCCAAGATGGGATTAGCTAGTCATGTGTAACCAACAGATGTGTGCTTACAATAAATATTTTAGAAACTACTGCCTCTCTGTTAGATTCACTTATATTAAATATTTCTAGACACTTAGCTTGAATTTGTAATGATACTTTAAGAATACAATCATGGTAGATAGAATGTTTTTAAAGAACACAGTCTCTGTTAAATGTCAAACTTGTTTTTCCATACCTTTAGCAGATATGTTCTTACTTAGTACAATATTTAGGTGGTTAAGTAGAATCAAGTAAGAACTAAGTTTCCAACGTGAAAATAGGTTATCAGGATTGTCCCCTTTGGTTATTGGGAAATGTTATCAATGTCTGTTCAGTTGTCAACTTTGACCTTAATCTAACAGCGATGGCAAATCTGACAGATATTCGAAATAAGCAATTGCTTGAGAAAATGTAGAGACACATTTTGATTTGACAGAAAGGAAAAAAAAACATTTTCTTTAATAATGTGAGCTGTCAGTGAACACAGAGCAATACTGACCCCTGAGGATTCATTGTTATTCAAAATGGTTCAGGGCAGTGCTGGGTTCTGGCAGAAGCTATACTTTTATAAACCAACTGCTCAGATTTAAATAATAGAATTGGCATATTTGCTAGAAAAGATAAAAACTGGCATTCAAATGTATAAAATGTTAGCCAAGTTGTTGACTGGTGGATATTTTATGATGCCACAAACATACAAAGTATGTCAATGCAAAGTCACAAGGGAGCTAGTTTTGCCTGAGACAACAAACAGGAAGTGACTAGTTTTGTAAAAAGAGGGCTGACCGCCTTCTCACCTCCCTCATTGCCACACTGGGTTGCCGAGCCCATGGATAAAACACAACTGCCAAAGAGAAGGCAGTCTCTTGCACTGTATTCTTAAAGACAGAGTGGTGCGTCATTGTCTAAACACTTCCTTGGTCATGAAGAAAAACTAGGAATTGCCTGACATTGTAAATGAGAGTCATGAGAAAGGAAATTTATATCCAAGTTTCACCATGAGAAACTAGGAAAGAAATTCAGACTGAGCAAGATTCTAGCCACTGTGATAAAGAAATCTCATTAGGTCTTTAATGAGAAGGAACTGAAGACACGCATTTCAATACACTTTAAATCCTGTACCGTTCATTGTATGAGTTTTTATAACAAATCTTCTGGAGTTTTCATCACAGAATGTGTGTTCAGTCAGTCTCTACTTGTTTTTATAAAATTATGAGATAAGGAGCCCTCCATATGTCAGTATATATAGATAAATATTGGACAAGACATATCTTAATTGATAAGTAGAATCAAAGATTCTAGTTTCCACACTGGGCAAAATCGGTAAGGAAGTAACTTTTCATTATTCATTAATTATGGTGGCGTCTGAGATCAGTAGAGAGCCTCATCTCACAATGTATGTTAAGATGCCAGATCTGTATATTTATCTCCTCTTTTTAATCAAACCATTGGTGAGCTGAAGAAAATATCAGTTATTATTTTCCTGTGTTTGAAAGTATCCTTAAATGCAGAAAAATTGATTTAAATGAATGTTATTCTTTATTACATCATAAATATGGTGTTTATGAAGAGAGAAAATGGGTTATTCGAACAGTAGTCCTATTTTCAAAGGCTTTTTGGAAAAGAATAAATAAAAATAGTTAAGCCACTCCATGTTTCAAAATATAGAAAATGAGCTAAAAGCAAATAACAATAAAGCATAAATAGTAAAGATGTTGATAAATACTTCTCTTGAAACAAAAGAGACTTCCCTAAGAATATCAAAAGTGAAACCATATATCATACGTCAAAAATTACCATTAGCAATTGTTATGTGACAACATAAAGTCATGTGACCATCTCAAGAGTGAATGCAACACATATCCCAAGTATTGCATCCTTAATGAAAATCTTACAAGTCGTTTAGAGAAAGACAAGCACCTGCAATAAAAACACGGGCAAAAACATGAGCAAGTGATGTACTAAAGAAGCCCATTTGGCTGATAAAATTTTTTTAAATAAATATTCAAATTTCATTGTAACTAAAGGAAAATAAAATAACAATGAAATTCTATTTAAAGGCCATTATATATTGCAAATATAGCAATGATATCCATCATTGATAGAGGTATGAAGACAAAGGGTTTTCATACATGACTAATGGCCTTGAAGACTTGTCAAATTTTCCCACAAGTTGTATGGCAAGGTACAAAAACAAAAATTCTCACAGCCCACTTCTAGGAATTCATCTTACTGTACTCCTGTAGATATTCGTGGTTTAGTAACTCTTGGTACATCCAGAGAGCCAAGTAATTGGAATTGCAGGCAACATGTAGAACATCCTAATGCAGTTATTTTACTGTAATAGTAATCTATTTCTGGGCCAACAGTGATTTTTATTTTATATTTTTCCTTTCCTTATTCCTGTGAGTTTATTTTAAGAAAGTAACCTGGATTCTGAACAAAGGTTTGTAGATGAAAATATTTATTTCCACACTTTTCATATCTATATAGATCTGAAGCTTCCCATAAGAATTGGTGAATATATTATGACATATTAATATAACCTCTGGAAGAGATGTTTCAACTTTTTTATTAGCACATCGTTAATGTAAAGTATATTCACACATTCATGCACCGTAGTCACATTCAGATATATCTTATAACCGTCTGAAATACACATCACAGTTTAGTTGGGGGTATTTTTGAGTAGCATGAGTTGGGCTAATTTTTTAATATTTCTTTCTACATTTAAGTAATTTCTAAAATTAATATAATAAATTTTTATAAATAAAAATATTTCCCTCAAGAAATACGTATAGGTAGTTGTTTTTAATGTCATACTTAATGTGTATACTATTAGTTTAAGTTTAAAAAACAAGCTATAATCTTCTTCTGCACAATAGGATCAAATATGTGTCTAACTTTATGCGCAGATTAAAAATACAGCATAATTATGAAAGATTAATTTCTTCTTTATATTCTTTAATCTTCCACTTTATTAATTTAAAATTAGGAAGATGTTGTAAAATAAAACTCATAAGAAAACTTCTTTTCAAAATTAGTTAAGTAGAATAAAAACTCAATGTGAATAGTCTATACTTTATCTGAAATCCATAAAACATGGTCCTGTAACCACATTTATTTCAAAGTAGATACATAAGAAATTTTGTGATGTTTATGAAAACATTGCTAGATATTGATTTACAGAGTCACATGATGAGAAATCTTGCTGACGTGATTTTATTTTTTCATGACAGAAAGATCATTATTTGGATTCCTGCCAACAATTCTATAGGACCGCCCATTTTGTATTTACAGTGTTCCAGGGATTCACTGAAAATACAAAGCAGCAAAAACCAAATATATTATATCCAATAGTACTGTCTGATTATTTAAATGGAAATAAAGCATATAAATTGTAGACAAAAAGAAGTCTTATTACCCATGGCAGCACACGGGACTGGAAGGCTTTAGTTCACTCTAGTTCTGTGATACATATTGTGCTAATGGACTAAAACAGTCCTCAGCTTAATTACAAGGTCTTTCATGGATAACAGCATTCTTGTGTCATTGGACAAATTAAATTGGCCCGTTTAAAACACTTATGGTATTCATTAGATAACCCTAGCATTATTCAGTCTCTACGACTTTGGAAAGTATCTCATATAGCTTCATTTATGATAGCAGTAATATTTTTTTCTGACATTCCAGAACAGAGAAACAATAATATGAAACTAAAAGAATACACTGAAGATATTTTACTTGTAATTATTTCTTGAATGGTAGTGACTTTTTTCTTCTGCACTATTTTTTTCTGCGCCAGCATATCCAGCTAGGGTAGGGAGCATGCAAAACCTTGAAACAGGTTATGATGTGTCACATATGCAGCCCTTCCTGCTTTCTTCATCTTATTTCAGGCTATATGAATCATTTATTTGCAAATTTATTTTTTAGAATATTTGTTGATAATATATTCTAATTTTCACAAGCTCTATGTAATCACCACTAAAAGAGAAGCAAAAATGAAATATCTGAATTTTGAATTAAATACTTTTATCTGCAATTGTTTTAAGCTCAACTCCTGTGCATGCTTTTATTTAAAGTAAGCTATTTAGTAAATCTGCAAGTATTCCTCTCTTAAAACAAGTACCTCATTATTAAAAGTTGGCAAATATTATTCTTCTATTTCCTTTGGCATATATATGTTAAAATATATTGGTGCCTCATGGGGGAAAAACAACTAGTTAAAATCGTGCATGTGAAAAGTGTGATTTCCTGTGGATTTGCTCACATGTAAGCAGGGGTTCCATGCAAACTGAGTCAGTTAACACAAGGATAATAACTGGGAGGGGTGCTGGCCCCTGCTCACTTCTCTGCCATGTTGAAGTGCTGTTCTGCCATTCCTTAAGAGAGCAGTACTTGTTGGGGTCAGCCAAATAACAAATTCTTTAGTTGAAAGACATTTTCCTATATTCAGTAGCTGAATATTATTTAGTGGGAAATGTGGATTTTAAATATTTTTATGGATATAATTAATCATGTGGGGAAAATACACTATTTCAATTTCAAAATTTAGCATGAACTACAGATGAATTTTTACTAACTTTAAAAAATATTTGCTAATATAAAGAAAAACAGTTGATTTTCGCATATCTATTCTACAATTTACCATCTTAGTGGACTCTTACTTGTTTTATTTTTTCTTTTTAAAGATTGGCACCTGAGCTAACTGCTGTCAATCTTTTTTTTTTCTGCTTTTTCTCCCCAAATTCCCTCAGCACATAGCTGTATATTTTAGTTGTGGGTCCTTCTGGTTGTGCTATGTGGGATTCCGTCTCAGCATGGCCTGAGGAGCGGTGCCATGTCCAGGCCCAGGATCTGAGCCAGTGAAACTCTAGGCCACCAAGGGGGAGCACGTGAACTTAACCACTGGGCCACAGGGCCAGTCCCTGTTCTATTATTATTTATTTTACTTTTTTGGTATTTGTCTATACAACCATATCATGTACAATGAAAAATTTGTTCTCCTGTTTTCAATGGATGCGTCTCTTATTTTTGTCATGTTGCTTTGTTCGAATGCTCAGAAAATTAAAAAAAAAATGAATCCAGGCATTCTTTTCCTACCTTTTATTTTTGAAAATATCTTTGGGGACTTTTGGGCTAAGTGTAAGGAGAACTGCAGTTTTGCATTAGTGTTTTACAAGTGAAGAAAGCATACTTTGAATTGTTAGATACTAGGTATGCTGTGGTCAGAAATTAATTTGGAGTTTTCCTTTTACATCAATAATTTAAATATGTCTGCATTCTAGTCTTAAAGAAATGCTTTTATTTCATCTCTGATTTTAAAAATAATTCATGTTCACTGGAAAGTAAATCAAATATTACAAGAAGCTAGTTAGAAGAAAGCAATGCTACTTATAAGCGTACTCAAAACAAAGTTATATGATAATGTATAGATTTTAATTATTTTCTATGAGATGTCCATACACAAGACTTTCTAAAAATGCAATTTTAATATTCAGATTGTATTGTACACTGATGTTTTAATATAACTATATAGTGTGGAACACATATCCATACAAATAAAGTATAGACTTACATCATCATGGAATTATTGATTAGTTGTCATTTGTGTGGATATATTCTGTTTATATTTTAAGCCCCAAATCTAAATATTCTTGTTGCTTCAAATTTTGACTTTGGGTCCTAGAAAGTGTATTTCCTTTTCATTCTCTTGGTCTCTGTTTGACTCTGTTTCTGTCTCTTTCTAGACACACACACATACACACTAATAAGGAAATCTCCCAGGTTCAGAAAGAACACAAACAAGAGTTATAGCTTAATTGCTTATCCCACAGTGGCCACAGTAGTGAAGGTGGAGAGGGAAGAAGATGAGAATTACTACCCACATAGGCTGAAGGGAAAGAAATTCCTACATTCATGCAAGATGCAAGAAAGAGTAACAGTTGAATATGACCAGGAACAAATGAATGCATTTAGTAACAATAAAAAATGATTAATTAGCCTGATGTTTGGAAGAGTCCCCTCAACCTATGTACATCTGGAAGACATAGGGTTACTTTTTAAAATTATGGCTACAATCCTTCTACATTTTGTACAATGAAAAATATTGGCACAATCAGTTATCTTAAATTCAGATTATTTGGTTGAACCTATTGGAAAAAGTATTGAAGAATTCAGTAAGTTATAAAACAGAATATACTTATTACATTATTTACAGCATGAAATTACAAACAGAGGAAAACCCAGATGATTGGGTTGGGAGAGAAGAGAGAACAGGTCTTCCTATTCTTACATAGATACTTTCTATCTAAAACAATGCCCATACTAATAATTTTATGCATACATCATTTTATATTTTTGCTAATGTTTATTTGGGAGCATGATAAGTCAAGGGATAAGTGCATATATCATTTTGCTCATTTGTTTTTACTTGATATTTGCCCTATATCAGAGCACTAAACACTGTTCTAGAAAATCTCAGAGAAATAAAAAGTACTTCCATGAATTTATGAATTTATAGGCCCTTAAACTACCAAGCAAGTCTACTAATTTCCTCTATCTTTCTTCTTAAACCTACTATACCCACTCCTTACTTGTCCATTCCCTCTCATCAAGTAACATTCTCCAGATAGGAACTAGCTGCTACCACATCTGCAAACCTACCTCCATCTGCACTCCTCCCCGCTCCTTTTTTTTTTTTTTACTGTAATAGGGGATGTGTATCTCCTATAAATAAAGTCCAATCATTATATCTCCTTCTACTTTATCAGAAAACATTCATTATCAAATATCTTTCCAGTATTGAATTAAGATTTTTATCAGTTTAATCTGTCTCATCAGCATTTAAGGTTTTTGAGTTTTTCCCATCTTAAAAACAATCTCCATTGACTCTCATTGAGTTCCATGACATCGCATTCTTACCACTTCTCTGATAGTCATTTCAGTGTTCTTTGAAAGCTTCTCTTTCTCTACTAGACAGTTGTGTATCAGAGTTCCTCAGTGCTCAGTCACAGTCTCTCTTCTCTTTTCATTCTACAATTTCTCCCTAGGCAAATTCATCTATATCCATAGCTTCACTTACTGCATAAATACTCACTGACGATAACTAAAGCTAAACATTCACATTTCTAACTCAGATGGCCTTGTCTTCACTCCAGACACTCATATTGATAGCTTGCAACCACAGCCCAAATCCTGCCCCCTTTTTTCTATATCCCAGGAGCTAAGAATGGTTTTTGTATGTTTAAAGAATTGTAGATATAGAAAAAGTAAGTAAACAGAAGAATGTGTAACAGTGACTATGTGTCTCACATAAAACGCAAAATATTTACTATCCAGACCTTTACAGACAAAATTTGGTAACTTCTATTTTAGATGACTCAGTCTCCTAAAAATCAACTAAGCCTGGACTCACAGTCTATACATTCCACCTTCTCAAACAATGTTCACTCAGTGAATGACATCATTATTCATTCATGCATATAAATCTAAAAGCTAGTGCTTATGCATGTACACTTTTACTTCTTTTATCCAATCTGTCATTATGTTTTATATTCTGAAGCATTTTGGAATCCATTTACTAGCATTTATTTCAATGTCATCGTCCTGGTCCAATATATCATCATCTCGCACCTAGCTCTGTCCAGCCGACCCTCCAGTCTGCACTTCATATTGCTGCTAGAATCACTTTTCCTCAGTAAACTGTTAATCATTTAACCCATGATTATTACACTTCAATGGCTTCTAGTTGACTTTACATTGTGAAGAGACTCATTACGTTGTCCTACAAGGCTCTGTATGATCTGACTCCTGTCCCATTCTCCAGCCCTACTCCCCACCACACTACCCCTTTCTTTTCTCACTCTAGCCACACTAACTTTCTATAGCTTCATTAGATCATCTGCCTCCAAACACTGGGCATTTCCATAGGTGATGCCCTGTGCCTGGAACCTTTTACCACCAGCATGCCTCTTTGCTTATTTAATTTGATCCTACTCATCGACTAGATTGCACTTCAGTAGCATTTCTTTGGAGAAGTCTTCCTTCACATTCTATCTAGGTCAGGTGCCATTTTAATACACTCTCTTCCAATATTCTGTGTGTGATACTTGGCTAACATGTCTTCCCTCTCCATATGCTGAAGTTCAAGGGAGGTGATCTGTCTGCTGCTTATCACTGTATTCCCTAAGTTTAGCACTCTGTCTAATAACCATGGCACTGAAAATAAACATCATTAATGAATGGATTGAGTCTCTGCTAAAAAGATTTTTATATAAAATCAGTGGAGAAATGATATATTAATTTAATAAATGGTTATGTACAACAGACTAATAATTTTTAAAGTAAAATTAGGTATTTGCCTTACACTATTAATCAAAATAAATCTAGGAGGGTGAAATATTTCATGTGAAGTAAGTACTATCAGGTAATGTATTTATGGATGACTTTCTAAGCATGATCCCAAAGTGTGAAATAAAAAAGGAAATAATGAAGGGATTTGACTGTATTTAAAAATAAAAAAATTTAGAAAACCTGCACTCTAGACTTATACATGAAGAAGATTATAACTAATATTAAAAATGAAAATTAGAAAAACCATCTATAAGTCAGAACTTTACTAGTCTTCAAATATGTAAAACTCACTCCATTGCCGTTGTTTGTTACATACATTTCAGGTGAAATCCTAGTAAATATAGATTGCTTTGTTTATTTATGAAGCTTCTTGCCTATCTAACATTCATTTGGACCTCACTTTATACTAAATTTTTCAATGTATGGTTAAGAATCAGTAATGACTGATAGGCAGTGGTAGTCATCAATGTGGAGACAAATTTAAGGCTGCTTTCTCAGTTCCTACTGGAATGCATTATTTTCTTTGAGAGAAAGCACAGACTGCAGAGAGAAATAGAAAAATTCACTCCACTCAATGAACAATACCTACTAAGACTTCTTACGTGAATAGAATGCTTCAAGAAACGGATCTTGTGGGGCTTGCATGTTCTATTTCCTAAGGGACTATGCTTTTCCTACAAAGAAATGATCCCATCTTTTGAGCCTTGGATCATTAAATTTTCTGCGTTCCATATTTTAAATTCACTGAAGAATTTCTTATCTTCCCCCTCCTTGTGTGTAAATGATTTTATACTGATTGATTGAAAAGTGAAACTGCCTGTCATTCTTTCAAACATTTTTCACACAATTTAATCATTAATTGATAGTTAAGTATTTTGTGTATATAAATAAACATCTTGACTTAAACATGAAACAATTCTAACATCAAGATGATGAAATACATTCTTCTTCTTCCATGTATATGAGCATATTTAATGTTAAGATAGATTTTGAGATTTCATTATTCAATAGTAAGACCTGTTTTAAAAAATCATAGGGGCTGTATTTTTTTATTTTTGAGTGATCAGTGTTTAAATTTTATTACTATTATACTTATTTTTAGCATTTTATTTTTCTATAATTTTTAAATCAAAGCAAAATTAACATAGTAGCAAACACCACAGGGAAATTTATGAGCGTTGAAACAAATTTCTTGGAATGCTATGGCCAAAATTTAAGATGATACTGAGACTTTGGAGATCCATGTTTCAGTCTTTTCTTACCTGTGATTATTTAGAAAAACTTAGACCCTCTTGAACTGAGTCCATATTTTGTTGATCAGATTAGGTTTAGGAAACATGTTATAGAAGTCAAAACCTAGGCTGGGTGTGGACCTACGCCACTCATTGGCGACAATGTTCTGATAGTGACCCACATACAAAATAGAGGAAGATTGGCACAGATGTCAACTCAGGGGAAATCTTCCTCAGCACACACACACACACACACACACACAAGAAGTCAAAATCTATCATCATTTCATTAAATTCATAATGTAACTGATAATCTGAAAACTACAGAGTTATATAAAATAGTCAAGAAGTGGTAGACAGATAGATAAATCATACCCAGCAAAAAATTATGAAGCGTATTAGAAAAGATGCTTATTAAATAGTTTAGGAGAATGGGCATCTCTTGCCTTCTTTCTTCTTTCTTTTTAAATAAAAACTTTATGATTAAGAACTCCCTCCTGACCAGAACTTTTATATGACTCCCTGTGACAGTAAAACAACAATAAAAATTACGTCTTAATTACTACAAAAAAATAACAGTAAACAGGTGGGGAAAATGGCTCCTATAATTGTCTAATTTAAAACGACGCTACAATAGATTTTTGTTAGTGAATTCAAAGCACAGTTCAATGTATCAGGGGAACCTTGACAGAGGGCTTAAGGCAGTGGTATTTTGGTTGGATCAACTGTTTATAGAATGGCCAGCTTAACTTCAGCACTGTCTGTTACCAGTGATCTCTTCCCAGTCAGTCTCAAATTAGCAATCTTGCTTCTAAATGTAAATGGGGAAGTCAGCAATCTATTTGGCCATTTTGACTAATAGAAATAGTAATTTCATATGATTCAACCGAATAATGAGAATGCAGACAGCAGAGGAATTTCTTTCTTAATTTTGTTACTCCAATAGATATAAATACATCCATTTGACAAACTCACATAAGATACTGAAATTTTCTTGGAATTTCCTTGTCTTTCCAAATGACTGGTTTCATGAACCATTGATTACAAAGTTTGAGGTAGAAAGAACCTTGGAATCTATATAAGCCAAATTCCTTCATTCTATACATGAGGCAATAATGCTATGAATATTAATAGTGATTTTTTTGGGAACATACTAAGTGCTCAATACTTTACAAAATACTTTGCATAAAATAACTCCTTTAATTTCTGTAAAAAATCCTATAACCTCAGTATTATTATCATCCACATTTTACAGCTGGAACTAAGATCTAACTTTGTTCAGCTTCTGTGTTTATGCTCTTAAGTGCTGAACTATAATGCCACATCCTGAAAACCCAATGAAATATATTTCTAATCTTAACCTCATTTCCTAGATGAAAAACTAAAACCAAAAGGGGTTATGTCCTTACCCTAGGTCACATTTCATACTCTGTTCGAATTCTGCTCACAGCTGGGTCTCAGACTGATTTAAATGTCAGAGCAGTGTTCTTTCTCATAAATACATAGTTAACTCAGAATAGTCTTCTATTTATTCTTTCAATCACATCAGATGATAGTATCTTAATTATATGCAATTTTGTGGTTCCTGTTTGTCAATTAGGGCTTTTTAATGCTACAAGTAATCAAAAGAAAAAAACAATGCAAATCAGTTTAAGCAAATAACAAAAAAATTGAACTGAATCACTCACAAAACTACAAAGTCCGTAGGTAGAGCAAGCGTTGGGTTTGCTTTGATTTAGTGCCTACGCTTGGCAAAGACCCAGTTTCTCTCTCTCTTCAAGTACGCCAGATTTCTTTTTCACCTAAGTCTGGATTCTCACACTCAGGAAAATATGTGGTAACAGCTCCAGGCTTCAAATTCATGACTTCTGGTAGCTTTTTCAGATGATTGAGCAATGCTGTTTCACAAAAGTCTCAATAAATCTCTCTTCATGGTTCAGTTTAATTGGATCAGACTCCAATTTCTAATTCAATTCTTTTAGCTATACAAATTCTGTTTGTTGAATGGCTTACTCATGATTAGATTAGTTCAGATTCTAACTAAGGTGTGACTTTGATTTGTCAGAAGCAATCAGTGTTTACCATAGAACTGGGTCAATGTCATTCCCCAATCGCACCTGCAAAAACAAAAGAAAAACAAAGACTGCTACATAACCGGAGAGGAACAGGAGGATTGCTGAGATATGAAATGCCAGCAAACCTATGGCCCAGGAAATTCATAATGTGACAGTGATCCTTTACTAAGGATGTACCCTGGATACACTGTGGAATCTTTGCATTTTTTTTCTTATGTTTTAACCTTTTAATTGTGAAATATAATTTATGTACTGAAAAGTAAATTGAATGTCTCTTAGTACACACTTGCCTTCATTTCTGTTGGTTGTATGCCTGTAGATTTGTTGGACCATTGGATTTGTATCTGTTTAACATATTAAGTATAGACAAATGGTTTTCCAAAGTAATTACACCAATTTACTGTCCTGCTAGCTGGGAGAGAGTTTCTCTTTTTCCACATTCTTTCTAAATCATGCCATTATGAGTCATGTGAATTTCAGCTTTTCTGGTGTGTATCCACCAGTAACCTCTCAATGAAGGTTTCCTTTGTATTTCCCTGGCTAGAAATTTATTAGTCTTTTGTATACTTTCTTTTGTTAAGTGACTATTGAAGTCTCTTACACATTTTTTTCAATTAGTTTGTCTGATTTCATATGTATGTGGAAGTCTTTATACATTTCAATATGAGCTATTTGACAATTTTTCTTGTATTGCAAATATCTTCTCCCATTCGATGACTTCATTTTCATTCTTAATAGCGTAGTTTGACAAAGATTTCTTAACAATGTAGCTAAATGTATCAATCTTTAAATTTATACCTATTGTTTTTTGTGTTCTATAAAACTATTTATCGACTGATACATCAAAAACTCTCCTTTTACATTATTGGTTAAGCTTTATTATTTTTCCTTTGACTTATATAGCTACAACTAATTTGGAATTGCTATTTATGTGTGGTATGTGATAGAAATCATGTTATATTTATCATTACACATAGATCTCCAATGCCACAGCACCATTTAATGGAAAATAATCCTTTCTGTCTTGGTTATTGTAGATAATGCTACAATAAACACGGGGGGTACAGATCTCTCTTTGAGCTAATGATAACATTTCCTTTGGATATATACCCCAAAGTAAAATTGCTGAATCATATAGTAGGTATATTTTTAATTTTTGAGGAACGTCCATACTGGTTTCATAGTGGCTGTACTAACTTACATTCCCACCAACAATGCTTAAGTGTTCTCTTTTCTCTACATCCTAGCCAACACTTATCTCTTGTCTTTTTGATAATTAGCCATTCTAACAGGTATGAGGTGATATCTCATTGTGGTTTTGATTTGCATTTCCCTGATGATTAGTGATGTTAAGTATTTTTCCATGTACCTGTTGGCCATTTGAATATCATCTTTGAAAGAGTGTCTAGTTAGGTTCATTTCAGCATTGTTTACAATAGCCAAAACATGGAAAAATCAATTTCTTGATGGATGAATTGATAAAGAAAATGTGGTATGTATAGTTATGTGTCAATGTGTCTCTGAACAATGGGTACACATTCTGAGAAATGTATCATTACGTGATTTCATTGTTGTACGAATATCATAGAGAGTACTTACACAAACCTATACATTATAGCCTACTACATACCTAGGCTACATGATACTAATCTTATGGGACTACCATTATATATGTGGCCCGTTGTTGACTGAAATGTCATTATGCCATGCATGAGGGTATGTACAAAGAAGAACTCACAGGAACAGAGAACAGATTGGTGGTTACCAGAGAGGATGGAGTAGGGAATGGGTGAAGGTGGTCAAAGGGTACAAACTTTCACTTATAAGAGAAATAAGTTCTGGAAATTTAATGCACAGCATGGTGACTATAGTTAATAATACTGTATTATATATTTGAAAGTTGCTAAGAGACTACATCTTAAAAATTCTCGTCACAAGAAAAAAAAATTTTTGTAACTTGAGATGATGGATATTAGCTAACCTTACTGTAATCATTTTGCAATATATACATATATCAAATCATTGTATTGTACACCTTAACCTTATACAATGTTATATGTCAGTTACAGCTCAATAACATCTCCTTTCTCCAATGCTCTACAGTGCCAGTTTTTCATAAATCTGTATTCATGTATTTGTGGATATTTTGGGGGATTCTAAATTCTGTTTTGTTGGTTTGTTTCTTCTTGCTTTATCAGCTAGCCATTTTAATTATTGTAGTTTTATATTGAGATTTGATATTGGAAAAACTGAGTTCTCTCACGTAGTTTTTCATTAAAATTACCTTAGCTGTTCTTGGTCCTCACTATTTTCACATATGTTTTGGAATCAGCTCATCAGATTCAATCAAAAAACTTCTAATAGGTGAGAATACATTGAATCTTTAGGTCAATATGGAGAAAATTATCTTCATTATAACACAGTGATGCACCGCATAATGATGTCAAGATGTCAATGAAGGACCACATATACAGTGGTGATCCCATAAGATTAATATCATTTAACCTAGGTGTGCAGAAGGCTGTATTATCTGTTTATGTAAGTGCACTCTGTTTGCACAATGATGAAATCACCTACTGATGTATTTCTCAAAACGTATCCTTGTCATTAAGTGATGCATGACTATACTCAAACTTCCAATGCATGAATGTCATCTATTTTTCCTTTTGCTTATGTCTTCTTTAATTCTTTCAATAATATTTAGTAGTTTTCTGCATATTTTATACACATTTAAAAAATTTATTAGTATGTTTTTGATATTTTGAAGTTATCGAAAATTGTATTTCTGAATTCCTCATTTTTAAATTTTGTTGTAAGTATACACAGGCACATGCCACATAACTTTTCAGTCAACAATGGTCTGCATATGCAGTGGTAGTCCCATAAAATAATAATGGAGATGAAAAATTTCTACCGCCTACTGACGTCGTAGTTCCCATAACATAGTGTAATGCCTTACTCATGAATTTAGGGTGATGCTGTGTAAACAAACCTACTGTGCTGCCAGTCATATAAAAGTATACCACATGCAATTATGTACAGTACATTATCTTTCATAATGGTAATAAACAACTATGTTACTGGTTTATGTAGTTACTATACTACTGTTCTTCATTATTTTAGAATATACTCTTTCTGCTAATATAGAAAACTGTTTACAGTATAACAGTATGCCATATTATGTTTGCAGCAGCCTCGTACATCTCCTGTTTACCACATCTCTTGATTGCATCATTTTCTTTTGTGCTCGATTTAGTCTCATTTTGTTTTGTTCATTATGGCCCCTAAGCATACAAAATCCACTGCTAATGTTGTCAGTAAGAGGTCACATCAAGTGATTGACCTGGAAACAAAAATGAAAGTGATTAAGGACTATGAAGATAGAAAATTAGTGAGGGTTATTGCTCATCAGTCAGGCATGTCCCATTCCACCATAGCTACACTCTTGGAGAACAAGAACAAAGTGACAGAGTTGTTAAAGGTCCTGCTTCATCAAAGGCAATGAGACTAACAAAAATTAGAGAAGGTCCTCTGTCAGACATGGAGAAACTTCTAATGATCTTAACTGAAGACCAGACACAGAAGCATATCCTTCTTAGCACCATGACAATCACAGCCAAAGCAAAAAGTTTGTTTGCAATGTCAAAAGAAAAAGCTGGACCTGATTATGATATTGAATTTACTGCTAGCTCTGGGTGGTTTAAATGATTCAAGAATTGTTATTCATTACATAATGTGAAAGTTAGTGGTGAGTTTGTGAGTGCTGATGTGAAGGCAGCTGAAGAATTTTTGGAAACTCTAGATAAGTTGATTGTGGAGAAAA
The DNA here is from genome assembly GCF_021613505.1 of Equus quagga. Taxonomy (NCBI): domain Eukaryota; kingdom Metazoa; phylum Chordata; class Mammalia; order Perissodactyla; family Equidae; genus Equus; species Equus quagga. The sequence continues at coordinate 49,517,428 of NC_060274.1, read as the reverse complement.
ATTAGTTGCCAGAAGAAATACTCAATATGGATGAAAACTTCCTATTCTGGAAACAGATGCCTGAAAGGACTTTCAGCCCTAAGGAGGCCAAGTCAATGCCAGGTTTCAACGCTTTCAAGGACAAGATAACAGTCTTGCCTGGGGCCAATGCTGCAGGCTACAAATCAAAACCCTTTGTGATCTGGCAGAGTGAGAGCCCCAAGACCTTCAAGCATATCAATAAGCACACACTGCCAGTGTAGTAGAGTAGCAATAAGAAATTATGAATGACCCAGCTTCTCTTCCAAGATGCCCTCCTAAAGTGCTATGCCAGCAAAATGAAGAAGTACTGTTTGGGGAATAACTTACCTTTCAAGATTTGTCTGATAATGCTCTGTGATATCCTTGTTTTATTGGCAATATTCATCCCAATATCAAAGCAGTGTTTCTTCCATCAAACATGACCTCTTTGATCCAGCCAATGGATCAAGGAGTAATAGCAGCTTTTATGGCCTACTACTTGAGAAGGACCTTTGCCCAGGCTATTGCTGCAATTGAGACATTGAGAAATTATTGATGCAGTTCTAGAAGAATTGCAACATCTATGACTACATCAAGAACCTTGCTTGATCTCTGGGTGATGTCGCAAAGGAAGGTATAAATGGCGTCCAGAAGAAAAGACTCAAGAGGTTCATCTATGACTTCAGAGCATTTGCTAAGGATGAGAAGGTTGTAAAAATCAACATGGTTGTAATCAAGATGTCAAAGAACTTTAACCTGGGTGTGGATCCTAGAATTGATTCCTGAGGAAGTGACTAATCAGGAGTCGTTGGAACTGGAGCAAGTGTGCACAGAGGAAGAAGAGGCAAGAGAAAAGGAAACTGCAAGAGAAGAAAAGGAAGAAGAATCCTAGGCAAAATTCACAGTGAAGAGTTTAGCAGAAGTTTTTGCAGACAAGCAGCTCCTTAAAATATATGAAAATGTGAACCCCAACACCAAAAAGTTTTCATTAATAGAGAGGAATGTTCATGATGCATTATTAGCTTACAGGCAAATCTATGATGAAAAACAGAAACAAGCCAAGCAAAACATTATGGACATATTTCTGAAAAGAATGGCACCTCCTAAGGAAGACTCTCACATAGGTCCCCAGGAAGTATTCCAGAAGAATGCGTTGTTGTCATAGGAGATGACGGCTCCATGCGTATTACTGCCCCTGAAGAGCTTACAGTGAGACAAGGTATAGAAGTGGAAAACAATGATATTGATCATCCTGACCCCGTGTAGGCCGAGGTTAATGTGTATGTTCGTGTCTCAGTTTTTAACAAAATACTTCAAAGTAAAAAAAAAATTGAGAATAGAAAAAAGCTTATAGAATGAGGATATAAAGAAAGAAAATGTTTTTGTACAGCTATAACATGTGTTTGTGTTTTAAGCTTATTACAAAAGAGTTAAAAAGTTTAAAAAATTTATAAAGTAAAAATGTTACAGTAAGGTAAGGTTAATTTATCATTGAAGAAAGAAATATTTCTTTTGATAAATTTAGTGTAGCCTAAGTGTACAGTGTTTATAAAGCCTACAGTAGTGTACAGTGAAGTTCTAGGCCTTCACATTCACTCACTGACTCACCCAGAGCAAGTACCAGTCCTGTAAGCTCTGTTCGTGGTAAATGCCCTATACAAGTGTGCCATTTTTTATCTTGTATACCACATTTTTACTGTACCTTTTCCATGTTTAGATCTGGTTCTATAGAAATATACTTACCATTGTATTACAATTGCCTACAGTATTCAGTACAGTAACACGCTGTGCAGCTTTGTAGTCTAGGAGCAATAGGCTATACCATATAGTCTAGATATGTGATTGGCTATACCATCTAGGTTTGTATACGTATGCTCTATGATGATTGCATAAAAATATAATCACCTAATGGTGCATTTCTCAGAACATATAACCATCGTTAAGCGATGCATGACTGTAAATATGATTTATGAATTGTCCCAATATCAAATAGTTTTGTTAAACTTACTAATTCTATTAGCTTATCTGTAGGTGATGTTGTTAGTGCACCCAATGTGTCTCCTTAGGAATTTCACAATTTTTTCTGTAGTAGCAATCAGAGAGATGATTGCCTAATTTCTTCCCTTTCAATATTCATTCATTTATTCATCCACTCATTTGGTCAATTGTTCTTTCTTGTTTTATTGCACTGGCACAATCCTAAGACACAACGTGAAGCTGAAGTATTGCAGTCAAACATGCTTGTCTTGGTCTGCGTCTCAAATGGAAAGCTTTCAACATTTCACCATTAAGTAATATAACTGTTTTATGTTTTGCAATATGATTTATCACATTAAAAAAGTTATTTTTCTATTCCAAAATTGTTAAGTTGTTTCATTATGAATGGATATTTGTTTTTATAACATAAATTTTCTGCATCTATCAGATGATCCTAAGATTGTTCTTTTTATTTTGTTTGTGTAGAGAATCACACTATTTGATTCACTACTTTTTTAAGTTGGATATCCCCCTTATTGGATCCCTCCTCCCTCAGAGGTAATCATCAAAATGATAAAGAACTGATACAGCAACGGCACTTATAAATCAAAATGCACAAATTCTCTAAACAAGTAAAGCCTTATAAGAGCACAATAGTTGCGTATCAGCTCAGCTTCACCTCTTAAAGTACATGACCTGTACCCAGGCTTGTTAGCAGGCCTGCTTTTTGCTGCTGATTCTTTTCTTTCTTTCTTTTTCTTTTCTTTCTTCTATCCTTCTTTCCTTCCTTTCTTTCTTTCCTTTTTTGATTTACTACTTTTAATCCAATCTGTTAATACCAGGTATAAGCAGAATTTGTTTATACTATGTTGTCTTTTTTCTATAAAATTAAATTTCTTTTGCTAATATTTCTTTAGAATTTTTGCATTTAGGTTTATAAGTAAGAGTGGACTTTCGTTTTCTTTTTATATACTTTTCTTTAAAAATTTTTTGATTAAGATTGTGAAGCAAGGTGAAGCTAATATGAATTGGGGAGTGTTCATTTACTCCCCTATAATTGGAGGTGAGTGTGCAAGTGGAAAATATTTTGTCCTTGAATGTTTGGTAAACTTGTCAGGGAAGCCACTGAAAAGTAGAGATTGTGTGTGTTGTGTGTGCATGAGTGTGTGCATGTGTAGATGTGTGTGTGCAAATGTTGTTGATCACTAATTCAAATGAATAATTATAAGCAAATTCAAGTTTGGAAGTTTTCACAAGTCAGTCTTGATAGATTACATTTTTCAAAGGATTTTTATATTTCATATATATTTTAATTCATTGAATAATGACATAAATTTGTCCATATTATTTTATAATGGTTGCATGACCTGAAGTGATGCACCCTTATTCATTTCAGACATTGGTTATTTGTACCTCATTCTACTCTTGTGTTTAATTTTGTTATGTTTTTCCCTTAACTTTTGGAGATTTTCAGCCTCTTTTCTGTTGTAATATATTCATATAAGGTTATAAATTTCCCTCTAAATTCTGTTTAGTTGTATCACACTTTTTCATGTGTGGTATTTCTCTTATTATTCAGTTTAATTTTCTTTTGTGTGTTTGTGTGTATGTGTGTATTGTATGAGGAAGATTGTCACTAAGCTAACATCTGTGACAATCTTCCTTTATTTTATGTGGGATGCCACCACAGCACAGCTTGACTAGTAGTTCTGGGTCCGTGCCTGGGATCCAAACCCATGAACCCCAGGCCACTAAAGCAGAGCACGCAAAATTAACCACTATGCCACCAGGCTGGCCCAAGTTTAATTTTCTTTGACCTAAGGGTTTAGAGCTATACATTTTAATTTTGAAACATCTATATTTCTTTATGTTGTATTTATTTCTAATTTAGTTAAATTTTCATCAATGAAAGTACTATTTATGATTTCAATCTTTTCAATTTTTTGAAACTAGTTTTATGATCTAGTCATAATTAAAATATTACACATGTGCTTGAATAGAATGTGTATTTTATATTTGTGTGTTCATAAACATCTATGTACATTTATTAGGTGAAATTGACTGTATTGCTTAAATCATATATTTCAGCAATATTTTTGATTGTTTCTTTTATTAGGTACTAAAAAAGAGAAAATAAATTTCTCATTAAGATTGTGGATTTGTCTTTATATGCTTATATTTGGCCAATTTTATGCCTTATATGTTTTGAAGCCATATTTTTAGGTACATACTAATTTAGAGTTGCAAATGTTTCTGCTGAATCCATTCTGGTATATGAAAATCTTTTTTACTCTTAATCTCTGGTATGCTTTCTGATTAATTTTTAAAATTCTTTTCTGATATTAATATGGGTACTTTCTTGTGGCGGGAGTTTAAATGATCTATATCTTTTATCATTCTTCGACTTTCAAGATTTCTGCATCCTCATGATTTAGGCATGTGTCACTAAGAGTATAAAAATTTGTTTTCTTTTGTTTTACTTTTACTCAGTCTGATTGTCTTTTCATTGGAGTTTTGAGTCCAATTTATATTCAATATAATTTGATAATTTATTTTATTTATTTATTTATTGACTGATTTTTTATTGCAGTAACATTGGATTATAACATTATATAGCTTTCAGAGGTACATCATAGTATATTTTGAATTCTGTGTAGATTACATCATATTCACCACCCAAAAACTCCATCACCACACATGTGAGCCTAATCACACCTTTTGCCCTCCCCTCTCCCCACTTCCCCTATGGTAACCACCAATCCAATCTCTGTTGCTATGTGTTTGTCATCGTTTTTGTCTTCTACCTATGAGTGAGATCATACGGTATTTGACTGTCTCCCTCTTACTTATTTCACTTAGCATAATACCCTCAAGGTCCATCCATGTTGTCATAAATAGCCGGATTTCATCATTTCTTAAGGTTTAGTATTCTATTATGTATATACACCACCACATCTTCTTTATCCATTCATCCCTTGATGGGCACCTAGGTTGCTTCCAAGTCTTGGGTATTGTGAATAATACTGCAATGAACATAGGGGTGCAAGTATCTTTATGCCTTTGTGTTTTCAAGTTCTTTGGATAAATACCCAGCAGTGCGATAGCTGGATTATATGGCAGATCTATTCTTAATTTTGTGAGGATACTCCATACTGCTTTCCATAGTGGCTGCACCAGTTTGCACTCCCACCAGCAGTGTACAAGGGTTCCCTTCTCTCCACATCCTCTCCAACATTTGTTGTTTCCTGTCTTGTTAATTAAAGCCATTCTGACCGGAGTGAGGTGATATCTCATTGTAGTTTTGATTTGCATTTCTCTGGTAGTTAATGAGGATGAATATCTTTTCATATGTCTGTTGGGCATCTGTGTATCTCCTTTGGAGAAATCTCTGTTCAGATCTTTTGCCCATTTTTTAATTGGGTTGTTGGTTTCTTGTTGTTGAAATGTATGAGTTCTTTATATATTTTGGATATTAATCCCTTATCTGATATATGGTTTACAAATATCTTCTCACAATTGTTAGGTTGTCTTTTAGTTTTATTGATGGTTTCCTTTGCTGTGCAGAAGTTTTTTAGTTTGATGTAGTCCCATTTGTTCATTTTTTCTTTTTTTCCCTTGCCTGGTCACACATGGTACTTGAAAATATGCTGATAAGACCAATGGCAAAATGCATACTGCCTATCTTTTCTTCTAGTGGTTTCATGGTTTCGGGTGTTACATTCAAGTATTTAATCCATTTTGAGTTGATTTTTGTGCATGGTATAAGATGAAGATCTACTTTCATTCTTTGGCTTGTGGTTGTCCAGTTTTCCCACACTATTTATTGAAGAGACTCTCCTTTCTCCCTTGAATGCTCTTGGCTCCCTTGTCAAATATTAGCTGTCTATAAATGTGTGGGTTTGTCTCTGGACTATCGATTCTGTTCCATTGATCTATGTGACTGTTTTTGTGCCAGTACCATGCTGTTTTGGTTTCTATGGCTTTGTAGTATATTTTGAAATCAGGGAGAGTGACACGTCCAGCTTTGTTCTTTTTTCTCAGGAATCCTTTGGCTATTTGGGGTCTTTTGTAGTTCCACATAAATTTTAGGATTATTTGTTCTATTTCTGTGAAAAATGTTGTTGGAACTTTGATAGGGATTGCATTGAATCTGTAGATTGCTGTAGGAAGTATGGACACTTTAACTATGTTAATTCTTCCAATCCAAGGGCACAGAATGTCTTTCCATTTCTTTGTGGTTTCTTCGTTTTGTTTCAACAATGTTTTATATTTTTTGGCATACAGATCTTTCACTTCTTTGGTTAAGTTTATTCCTAGATATTTTATCCTTTTTGTTGCAATTGTAAATGGTATTGTATTCTTAATTTCTCTTGCTGCCACTTCGTTCTTAGTGTATGGAAACACAACCAATTTTTGTATGTTGATTTTGTATCCTGTGACTTAACTGTATTCATTTATTATTTCTAAAAGATTTTTAGCAGATTCTTTATGGTTTTCTATATATAAAATCATGTCATCAGCAAATAGTGACTGTTTCACTTCTTCTTTTTCAACATGGATCCATTTTATTTCTTTTTATTGTCTGATTGCTTTGGCTAGGACTTCCAATACTATGTTAAATAAGAGTGGTGACAGTGGGCATCCTTGTCTGGTTCCTGTTTTAGAGGGATAGCTTTCAGTTTTTCTCCATTGAGAGTGATATTTTCTGTGGATTTCTCATATATGGCCTTTATTATGGCGAGGTATTTTCCTTCTATACCCATTTTGTTTAGATTTTTTTCATAAATGGATGCTGTATCTCGTCAGATCCTGTCTCAGCATCTATTGAGATGATCAAGAAATTTTATTCTTTGTTTTCTTAATGTGGTGTATCACGTTGATGGATTTCTGGATGTTAAACCATCCCTACATCTCTGGAATGAAACCCACTTGATCAGGAAGTATAATGTTTTTAATGTATTGTTTTATTCGATTTGCTCTTATTTTGTTGAGGATTTTGGCATTGATGTTCATCAGTGATATCGACGTGTAATTTTCTTTTTTTGTGTTATCCTTGTCTGGTTTTGGTATCGGGGTAATCTTGGCTTCATAGAATGAGTTAGGAAGCCTCCCCTCCTCTTCAATTTTTTGGAAGAGTTTGAGAAGGATAGGTATTAAGTCTTCTTTGAATGTTTGGTAGAATTCACCAGGGAAGTCATCTGGTCCTGGACTGTTATTTTTTGGGAGATTTTTGATTGCTGTTTTGATCTCCTTACTGATTATTGGTCTATTCAAATTCTATACTTATTCTTGGTCCAACTTTAGAAGGTCGTATGTTTCTAAGAATTTATTCATTTCTTCTAGCTTATCCAGTGTGTTGGAGTATAGCTTTTCATAGTATTCTCTCATTAACTTTTGTATTTCTGAGGTGTCTGTTACAATTTCTCCTCTTTAATTTCTGGTTTTATTTATTTGAGCCTTTTCTCTTTTTTTCTTGGTGAATCTAGCTAAGCGTTTGCCAATTTTGTTTACTTTGAAAGAACAAGCTCTTGGTTTCATTAATTTTTTCTATACTTTTTTAAGTCTCTGTTTCGTTTATTTCTGATCTGATTTTTATCATTTCCTTCCTTCTGATGATTTGGGGCTTTGTTTGTTCATCTTTTTGCAGTACTTTTAGATGCGCTGTTAGACTTTATGTGGGGTTTTTCTTCTTTATTCAGGTAGACCTGAATTGCTATAAACTTCCCTCTTAGAACTGTTTTCACTGCATCTCATAGATTTTGGCCTGTGTTATTTTCATTTTCATTTGTCTCTAGGAATTTTTTTATTTCTCCTTTGATTTCCTCATTGACCCAATCATTGTTCAGTAGCATTTTGTTTAATCTGCACGTTTTTGTGCTTTTTCTGATTTTCTTCATGTAGTTGATTCCTAGTTACTTATCTTTGTGGTCAGAAAAGATGCATGGTATTGTTTCAATCTTCTTAAATTTCTTGAGACTTGTTTTGTGGCCTAATATGTGATCAATCCTGGAGAATGTTCTATGTGAATTTGAAAAGAATGTGTATCTGTGGATTTTGGATGGAATATTCTATACATATCCTCTAAGTCCATCTGGTCAAATGTGTCATTTAAGGCCAGTGTTTCCTTTTTGGTCTTCTGTTTGAACAATCTATCCATTGGTGTAAGTGTAGTGTTAAAGTCCTCTACTGTTATTGTGCTACTGTCTATTTCTCCTTTTATGTTAATAATTTCTTTATATATTTAGGTGCTCCTATGTTGGATGCATAGATATTTACAAGTGTTATATCTCCTTTTGGATTGTTCCCTTTATCGTTATGTAGTCCCTGTCTTTGTGTCTTGTTACAGTTTTTGCTTTAAAGTGTACTTTGTCTGATATAAGTATTGTTACCCTTGCTTTTTTTTTCTTTGCCATTTGCATGGAATATCTTTTTCCATCCTTTCATTTTCAGTTTATAAGTGTCTCTAGGTCTGAAGTGTGTCTCTTGTATGCAGCATATATATATAGCTTTTGTTTCTTTATCCAATTGGCTACCCTACGCCTTTTGATTGGAGCATTTAGTCCATTGACATTTAAAGTAGTTATTGATAAATATGTATTTATTGCCATTTTGTTACTTTTTTTTCTGGGCATTTTAGTAGTTCTTCCCTTTTCCTTTCTTTTCCTCTTGCTCTCTTCTCTTGTGTTTTGATGGCTTTCTTTAGTAATATGTTTGATTTCTTTTGTCTTATTTATTTGCTTACTTATTATAGGTTTCTGATTTGTGATTTCCATGGGGATCTTATATAATATTCTATGTACATAGCAGTCTATATTGTGTTGATAGACTCTTTAGCTTGACCTCTTTCTAAAAGCTCTACTTTTTCACTCCCCTTCTCCCACATTTTGTATTTTTCAAATCATATATAGTCTCTTGTTTAGTGTGTGTCTATCCATTACCCTCTTATCATTGAAATAGGTAATTTTAGTACTTTTGTCTATCAACCTTCATATTATCTTCACAGGTAGTTTATCTGCTACCTTTACTATATTTTTACTTTTACCAGTGATTTTAGTGCTTAGTTTTTTGGGAGATTTTTTTTTGATAATTGTTTTATCCCTATTTGTGTTCATCACTTTCCAGTTTAAATAAGTCCCTTTAGCATTTCTTGTACAACTGGTTTCTTGGTGATAGATTCCTTTAATTTTTGATTTCTGGGGAGCTCTTTATCTCTCCTTCCATTCTGAATTACTACCTTGATGGACAGAGTATTCTTGGATGTATATTTTTTTTCTTTTTAGCACTTTAAATGTGTCATACCTTTCTCTTTTTGCTTGTCTTATGTCAGAGATGCCTTTTGAGGCCCACCAGTGTGCTTCCCTCTCATCACCAGTCCAACTAATTTAGGAGTGACCCCTTTGTGGGCTAGTTGTGTCCTTCTGCTGTGGCAGGGCTGCTCTTAATGCAGGTACTCAGGGAGTCTAGTCTTTCCTTCCCAGGCCAGCTGATTGTAAATCTGGTTTGAGGATCCTCAACACCATTGGCTACAAGGTCTAACAGCACATTCCTCTTGCAACTTTCCTGTTAATTGGGTAGGTACCCAGTCTAGCTGGTTGCTAGGCTCAGGGGCTTACAGTTCTGATAGGCCTCAGGCCTACAAGGCTGTTGTCAGTTTTCTTGGGAGTACCACTGAGTGGGTCTGGCCCTATGCATGGTAACACTCAATTGTTTCAGGCTTTGGAAGGTGGGGCTGATCCTTTTTATGGCTATTTGTGAAGCACAAGTCTTCTGCCAGCTGATAAGCCTCACCCCCCACAGAACCACACAAACTGTCAACATAGTCCTGGTCTGTGCACACTTCCAAACCCCTTGGAGCATACCCCAACGCCCCACTGCAGAGGCCCCCACCTCTCCAACAATGCTCCCCCACAGTTCACCTGGTCCTCACACAAGCCCTGCCCCACAGGGTTGGACACACTCACCTACCTGTAGAGGATCAAGGCACCCACTCAATGCAGGCCGACAAGTAGCCTGAGGGCTTACTGTTGGGCAAGGCTTGTCCCTAGGGTGGCTGTCTTCCCTGGCTGAACTAGATTAAATCTGCACTCTAGTGGGTGTGGTAGACCTCTGGGGTAACAGGTCAGGGGAAGAACTTCAATGGCATCTGACTGTGTGTGTCAGCACACCTGGACTAGGTGACACAATGGCCACCACCAATGTCTCAGTCTATGGAGAGGTCTCTCTTCTCACTGAGATGCACCCAGAGCCTACCAAGTGAGTCTCTTTTCACCAAAGGACTGTCAGCCTTCTCTCTGGTGATTTTAGGTTGCTCTCTGAGATGGGTGAGTTTGTGCATGGGCCATTTAAGACCCAGTCTTTTCAGCTTTCATCCAATAGCTTTTCAAGGTGTATTCCCTGCTGCAGTTAATAGCCAAGAAAGCCAAATAGTAAGACCTTTGTCTCAGTTGTGCAGAGTCTAAACAATGCTTATAGCAGTATCAGGCCCCTGCTCAGGACCTCACTTCTCCAGGGAGGGCTGCACACCTTAGGGTGGCTCCCACCTGCCTGGCTGAGAAACTCTGCTTCTCCTGAAGGTGGATGTTTTCCTCTACAGAAGGAATTTCTGCCTCTTCCACTTTAGTGAGGACTGTCCCTTGTTGTTGGGGTTCTTTTTATCCAGTTTTCAGTTGTCTATACAGGGTAATTTTCCCAAAAATATTTGTAACTAGATAATTTATTTTAAATCTACCACTTACTCTCTGTTTCTCTCTCTCTCTCTCTCCCCTCTTCTGGATCTCTTTTTTATTTCTGTTACTGCTTTCATTTATCTTGTTTTTGTTATTCAACATTTCTTCTAATGGTTTCTGACTTATACATTCTTTCACTACTCCTGGAGATTTCAGTATAAACTCTTACCTTTCAAAATCTAGGTAATGTTACTTGGTACTTTTCCTTTCTTCGCAATCAATACAAAGGCCTTATAATATGTTAATTCTGTTTACCTCCTCTATTTACCTCCTCCTGATATTTTATTTTATTTCTCTCTCTCTCTCTCTCTGTGATACATAGATGGATGGATAGATAGGTAGATAGATAGATTGATAAAGGGGCCAATGGAAGAAGAAAGGCTTCACCTCTGCATACCAATACCTAGAAGAATGAGACCTTCAGTGAAAGCTGCCCCTACCTTCACCTGACCCTTCCCGTCCCATGCTGACCTCCTTGCCCAGGTGCCCAGATGAAGGCCATACCCTGGAAGTTGAGAGGAAGTCCCAGGCCATGGGGCAACATGGGAAATTCTTTTACTCAGGAAGCAGGAAAGGGGCTTAGAGGTTTTCTCTTCGTTTCAGCCCTATACTGGGGGACACAGGGTGAGGGCTGAGCTCTTCCCCTCCCAAGTGAAGGACATTTTTTAGGTTAATCTATTTTCTATTTAATAATAGAATTATTAAAATTCTATTTTAATCTAATATATTTTGGAATATATTTATCAATAAATAGCTTTATATGAAAACACAGAGAGAAAACACAGATTTAGTTAGATAGATATATATACATCTATATTTATATCTATATCTATATATATTTATATATATAACAAAAAGAAATATAGTTGTTTCAAAACTAAAATATACAACTCTAAACCCTTAGATCAAAGAAAATTAAACTGAATAATAAGAGAAATATCACACATCATTTTTATATAGAGATATAGTTAGATATATATATATACACATGCATACAAACACATACATTTCCACACGACATTTTTACTATTTCTTTTACATATTTAACCATTCACAATTCATGTATTTATGCATTTATGCATCTTCAATCAAAACTGTGTATTTTACTATTTGATTGTCTTTCATTTCTTCCTGAATTTCTTGCCTTTCATGTGGAATTATATTTTTCTGTCTTAAAGAAATACCCCTTAGTGTATCCTTTAGTATGGATGCACTAAATACAATTAGTGCTTTTCTTTTCCCTGAAAAGTCTTTATTTCACATTCACTCTTCAAGTATATTTTTCCTGGGTATTGATGTCTAGGTTGGCAGTTATTTTCTTATGTCTAGGTTGGTAGTTATTGTCTTATCACTTTAAAGATGCCATTCACTCTATTTTGGCCTCAACTATTTCTGCTGAGAAGTCAGTTTTGTTAATGCTTGCTTCTTTCGAGATAATCTCTGTTTTGCTTTCTGCTTCTTTTAAGATTTTTTTCTCAGTAATTTATATCATAGTTATACTATAAATGTTTCTAGATGTGGTTTTCATATTTTTTTTTAAGATTGGCACCTGAGCTAAAAACTGTTGCCAATCTTTTTTTTTCTGCTTTTTCTCCCCAAATCCTCCCAGTACATAGTTATATATTTTAGTTGTGGGTCATTCTAGTTGTGGGGTGTGGGATGCCACCTCAGTGTAGCCTGATGAGTGGTGCCATGTCCAGGCCCAGAACCCAAGCCAGCGAAACCCTGGGCTGATGAAGCAGAGCACACAAGCTTAACCACTCAGCCAGGGGGCTGGCCCCTATGTATTTTTAATTATGCTTGAGTTCTTAGGGCTTCTTGAAACTATACAATGGTGTCTTTTGATGAGTTTCAAGCACTGCTTTTTCCCCTAATTTAGGTTATTAGTTTTTATTTAATTCTTCTAACCTGCTTTTAAACCTCTCACCTGAGATCATAATTTAAATTATTGTAAATTTTTGTTGTATAATTTTCTTTTATAGATTTTCTGGGTCTTGTGTATTTTTTAAATGAATGAATTATTTTAAACATTTTATGTAATTGAATTTACAGTAGCAATAATAATTTTAATATAGAAATGTACAGATAATTACTGAACATAGCCTAATAATTTTAAATTGTATTCCTTATAATTCTAATATAAGATGCTTTGTTAGTCTATTTATACTGTAGATTGTTTCTGTTGATTTCATTTATTTCTCTTTGTGTGCTGGTTATTTTTTCCTTTAAAATATGTTATGCACTTTTTCCAATTATCTATTAATGATTTTAGTGAAAATATGTCATCTTGGTGTACTTTAAACAGAGATTACATTGTCCTTTAACAACTAACCTTAAAAAATGAGTTGGTCTCTGATTTCAGATAGATACGGCAGTCCTTTTGAACCCATCAATCATTATGAATATCTACTTTGTTTTTATCACTCACCATTAAATGCTTTTTACTCTCCTCTCTGTACCCATGCACTTAGAAAGTTTACAAAGTAAGTCAAATTTAGAGTCATGAAATTGTAACTAAAGTTTATCACTATAGATGAGAAAGTAAATAGTTGTCTAATTTACATTCCTTAAATATTAATGGAGATGTGCAGTGGAACTAAGTTTTAGAGCTTCAAAATGAATAACAAACCACCTTCCAAGTAATAATTTTGGCTATCTTTGTAAAATGTCTCATCGAGCAATTATAAACTTTTAGTTAGGTAACACTCTTTATAATTTGCCATGGGAATATTTCTTCCTTGACTGTCATTTTAACAATGTAGATAAAAACTGTACTATCAAGAAATGTATTATTTCAAATAATTGATATACATATACAAATACTTAAAATATATAAATTTACTATATTCCCAGACACACACATATCTCTGATATAAAATACATAGTATATTTTTAATAATATTCTGTGGTGTATTTTTCCCACAGTATGCTTTATCAATACTTTGCAATAGAGGAAGGAAGTGTGATCCACCTTTGAGAATCACTGCTAAATCGCACTACTTTATGTTGATATGTGTGGGTCCTATCCCTCAAATTAGTTATTGCTGGCAAAGCAAAAACAATGATTTAGGACCGTTTTTCCATAATTGCACGGCTAATTTCTTGAGGATTTAAGTTCCAAAGTTTAAGCTGATCAAGAGCAGTTTCACTTAAAATCAGATAAGAAAGATAAGAAGCTGCTTTGAGCACACAAAGTCACACATAAATATGGTGCATATTTTCTTGAATCATTTCAACAATACATGAAAATCTAAAGGAGGTTGCAAGGTGCATGAACCAGCTTCGTAGTGGCAGCTGTCCTCAGGAACTGGTTAATCTTCAGTGTCGAAGAGAGAATGTATAGGCTGAGGAGATTGAGTGACAGGGCACCTACCTTGCTGGCCAGAAGAACCCCTCAGTGATGCCACTGACTCTGTAGCCCTCTATTAAGTATACTTCAACGGAAACCTTCTTCAGAAGTGTTGGTTCATCCTAAAATTTCATCACAGGAAACAAACTGACCCAAGCTTTACCAGTTGGGACAGGCCACTTTGCTTCATCTAATGCCTATCTAATTAAATTGACGATGGTAATTTATAAAGATATCAAGGACTTTAGTCGGAACGTTTTTTTGTGTAGTAAATGCCACTTCGTTCTAGGGGAAACATCTACTTAATTCTTAGTGAGAAAATGACCATAGAAGTGTCAGAATGTTTCCTCTGAAGCAAAGCATTTGTCTCCATTTCATTCAGATTACCACCTCATGGCTCTTTAATCTAGCATATTTGTACTTGTATATTAACTATTCATTTATTTTTGGCAGGGTTTTGGTATCCATTTTGAAGATATTTCTGAATATGCCTTATCTATGTATTGAGACTTCTATTCCCTGAGGACTGTTTATTGTTCCCATTCATCTTTGGGCAACCTGTAACTGATTGCTCAGGAGTACACTGATATTTCACTAGCTTTAATTAAAATGATTTGTAAAACCATGAAAAAGTAACTAATAATGATTTCTAATAAAAATGGCCCAATGATTTCACCCAAAAAGGAACATTCCTAGCAACCATTCCCATAACGCACCCTCACTCCCTAATAAGCAATGAATTATTAGATATAGCTGTGTTCAGGAACCAGATATATCTTTATGAAGAAGACAATGAGCATATGTTACATAAGCTTTGGGGTGGAGCTGTATGCCACCCAGACACTGGGACTGACACAGAAATTACAAAAGGAGTTCATTCTTGGAAAAAAATAGGTTATAATAGGGGCAGGGGGACACAGAAGCCTGTGTAAAAGCCTGTGAATGAAGTCTGGAAACGACAGTGACCACACTTTGGCATACCCCTTAGTCAGAAATTGCTATCCTGAAAGGTGCTATAAGACAGGAAAGAACTAAACTACCCCAAATTTGAAAGTAGGCCAATCCAGTGGGTGAGCGCTCTCCACTGTCATTATAACATCTGATGCTTTACTGGGGGTCCTGAGAGTCTGGATAGAGGTAACCACAAAACCTCAGAAATGAAGAGATGAGCAAAACAAGAAAAAAAAGAGGAGTTCCACTGAAGGTTATAGCCAACCTAAAATTTTATAAACAAAATCATATACATATGTAAAAGTTATATATATAAATTATGTATATACATAATTTATATATATGCTAGTTATATATATATTTGTACACAAAATCTTATATATATATATATTTTTTTTTTGTATGCAAAATCCAAACCAAGAGAAATTGTGCCCTAGGAAAGTAAAATAATAGACACCAAAAATGACTGTAAAATAATGAGAGGCAAAAAATCTTCCATTGAAAACAAAAAAAATGAAGAAGAAATGTGATGGACAAGGGAGTGGCAGCAACAGCATAGTTTAAAAATCTTTCCTGATCGCTCCCACCCCTCCACACACTATTCTAGGCAGAATAACTTTATTATCTACAGGATAGTAAAGCCAAAGACCCAAGGACACATCTACTACAATATGTGGTGATAAGGTAGCCCTGTGAGCCCCAAAACATAGAAGGGTGGAGACAAACCTGGGACAACACCAGAGTTATTTCCTCAGCTATGAGTAAGAAGTGGATGTAAAGTAAAGCAATTTCTAATGTGTCTGTGAACCAGAGGACATAACATTTATTAACAGCTAATTTCCACAAGTGAAAGAAGGAAAGCTAAGGAGGGCAACGCAACTGGCCATAAAATTTTCAGGTTGCAATTTGCAGGTGAATGAAAGATTTCATACCAACAGTTGGTGCCAGAGCAGTCTGAGTCCTAATAGCTCTAATTCATCAACCAAAGATCCTTCCAAAGAAAAGCCTCACACAAAGGTGAAATTTCTGTGAATGGAACCACATTAACAAGGATATGGTCAGTAAGGGCAAAAGAGAAAAATTATCCAGACAAAAGGTGGAGAAGTAACTGTGTTTGCATATTTCAAAAAGTTTAAAGCCATATTTTTGAAAACTGTATTGTAATGATAAGAGGAAGTTCCAGACATCAAGAGCTGTAGAGTGATGAAGCTAGAAAAGTTATCAAATCCACCTCCTCTTCTAAGAATAGAGGAAAAATCACCTCACTTAACGTGAACAAGAGAAAATACTACAGTCAGATCCCATAAAAGTCTTATGAAAACTCTATGGAGAGTAAAGAGAATGAGTCCTAAAAACATGACAATGCTAGACCAACCAGGAAGACAAGATGTCAACGTGGATACAGTGTATAACTTAACATTTCAAAATGAATTAAAATAAATTATAAGAACTATAAAATTTATGAAAGTAAATCACACATTAGAATTACAAATACTCAGAAGCAAGATGATTGCAGAAAAGGTGGGTTTGAAAAGAGCTGACAGAACTAAGGAAGAATCGATAATGAAATAAATAAAAATCATTTTTGAAAAGAAGATTAAACTATAAGGAGCACAGGAGTGAATTAACACCAGGGATAATGCCATAAGAGAAATAAAATATGGATAGAAATGATTTGACAGTAGAGTGACAGCTATGCAACACAGTGTGTGTTTGACAGGACACACTGAAGAAGAGAACCAAAGCAATGGAATGGAAGAAAAGGCAAAAACTGTAATTAAAGAAGACTTTTCTGAAATAAAGCTGACTTGGAAGTCTGTGTTGAAAGAACACACTGCATACTAGATAAAATCAGCTCTGAATGGCCAATGCTGAGACATATTTTAGTATAACTTTTGAATTCTAAAGAAAAAGAGAGGAAAAATATCCTTGGAGCATCCAAGGAAACAGACTAGGTTGCTTTTAATTAGAGTGATCAGATAATTTGTCATTGCAACCCAGGAGACTTCTGAGAGGAAAAGGAGTGATATTAATGACTGCAGTGGGACAACCATTCTAAACCAGGAATATCCCAGCAGAAATGAACATTCGATCATTCTACTTATAAAGGAAAGAAAGTCAGATTGACATCAGACTTTTTGATACCCACAGCTTATGCCCAGAGACAATGGAGAAGAAGATTTAAACTAATCAAGGAAAGAAAATAGGAACCAAAGATTTTATATCCAGCCAAACTAACCTTCAAACTGCCAGGCAGGCTGTAATGAACATGCAAAAACCCAGGCAGTGTTTTTCCCTGGATCTGCTTCTGATAGAGCAAAAGAACTATACAAAATAAATAAAATAGTTCACATAATCAGACTACAATCCA
Organism: Equus quagga; assembly: GCF_021613505.1. NCBI lineage: Eukaryota > Metazoa > Chordata > Mammalia > Perissodactyla > Equidae > Equus > Equus quagga. The sequence continues at coordinate 49,500,054 of NC_060274.1, read as the reverse complement.
ATAATAAAACAGCATGATAGAACCAAAACCAAACATCTGATCACATAAAAATGCAACTTTGCTTACTTAACTCAGCAATTAGAAAGATTTTCAGATAGCTAACAAAGTTAAATCTGGCACTGTACTATGTAAAAGAAACCCATCTTATAAAAAAGTATTCATAAAATTTAAAAACAAAAGAATGACAAATATATACTGGGAATAGTAAATGAAAAGTAGAAAAAAGTATCAAACTTGTTTTTTGATGAGGTAGAATTCAAACTAGGAAGCATTGAAAGATACAAAGAAGGATACTTTATAAAGCTGAAAGGTATAGTTCACAGTGAAAATATAACAATTATCATTATTTATAATTGTTCCAGTATCACTTCAACATCTGTCTTAGAGGAGAAAACACAGAATTAAAGATGCTAGGAAGACTAGAACCAAACTAATAGTGGGAGGATTTAACACATATTTTTCAATCCAAGACAGATAAGTGAATATAGACCTAAACAACATAACCAGCAATGCAGATTTTACAGCTATGTTTCAAAATTGCAACAAAAATAGCAAAGAATATCTGTTCTTCTCAAGTTTATGTGAAATTTTACCATGGTTTAGGCTGCAAAGAAAACTTTAATTAAACTATAAAGGACAGAAATAATCTAAAGAACATTCTCTGACCATAATATATTACCATAATTAATTTCAAATAAAAGCCCCCTTTCTTAGAAATTAAAAAATGTACAATCAAAAAATATATTCCAGGAGAGACAGATTCAAATTAGCATGGAGGAAATAGTGAAAATGGTTAAAGAGCTCCCATGAAAACCAGCATGACCCAGTTGCTTTCACAGGGACATATTTTATCTAGATTTTTCACATATCTGTGGTAGAAGTACAGCTTGAAAAATGGACTGGTCTCCCCCAACATCCCAGACAGTACCTAACATTATATCCCTTGGTCAATAATTTCCAGTGCTTTTGTTTTTACATTGAAAAATTTGACTTTTGTGATTTCTGTTTTAATTAATTTATTTAGGCCATGATTCTATAAGTGGCCATGTTGTCTTGGGGGTTATAGGTGACCCATGATATTTGAGAAAGTCTTGTCTATGAAGAATTTTTTTTTTGAGGAAGATTAGCCCTGCCACCAATCCTTCTCTTCTTGCTGAGGAAGACCGACCCTGCCTAACATTCATACCCATCTTCCTCTGCTTTATAAGTGGGACGCCTACCACAGCATGGTTTGCCAAATGGTGCCATGTCTGCACCCAGGATCCAAACCAGTGAACCCCGGGCCACTGAAATGGAACATGTGAACTTAGCAGCTGCATCACTGGGCTGGCCCCCTATGAAAAATTTTTATGCATCCCACCTGACAAATAAATGTCTCACAGAACATCTAGACAGGTGAAAAACTGTCTATGATGTTCCATTTTGGTATCAATAAATTACACTTTGAAGTATTTTTAGTTACTGAATTGTCTAGGTATGCATATACATTTATTATTAGGGAAATAAAATTTTTGCTTAGAAGTTTTCCAAGAATTTCTTATTTTGGAAAATTATGTCAATAACTAAGTATTTGAGCCACCAACTCAACACACCTGTATGGGTCTTCAATTTTTATTGTCACTTTTGAGATTATTCTACATATATGTATAAATATATTTTTTAAACTTCTTTCATAAAATTAAGTTTAAGCATTGACATTCAATTGAATAATTGAAATTATTTTTATATATTTGTGTACAGTTCTTACTATGTAAAAACATGTTTTAATTAAGCAAGGAAACAGTCAAGATTAAGTAAATATTTTGCCTATATGTACTAAAATATTTGGGAAAGTTATATCTTGCTTCTGACATGCAGAGGAAAACCATGAAATATTATCTTTGGAATATTTAAAACCCTTCTAATCGGCAGGACAAAAGCATCAATTGTATATAAGCAGTAGCAAGAAGTAATAACTGTGATAAGCCATGGAATATTAGAAGAAAATTAATCTTACCAAGTATGAGAGGGGCTATTAATACACTGATAAAAAATCCAGATGAAGGGGCCAGCCCCGTGGTGCAGCAGTTAAGTTTGCACATTCTGCTTCTCGGTGGCCTGGGGTTCGCTGGTTCAGATCCCTGGTGCAGACATGGTACTGCTTGGCATGCCATGCTGTGGTAGGGATCACCCATATAAAGCAGAGGAAGATGGGCATGGATGTCAGCTCAGGGCCAGTCTTCCTCAGAAAAAAGAGGAGGACTGGCAGTAGATAGCTCAGGGTTAATCTTCCTCCAAAAAAAAAAAAAGAAATTTAAATGAAGTAACATCTTGTGTCCAATTGAGCAATGATATTGTGTTAAGAAGAATCAATGAGTTGTCAAAACATTTCAAAAATAACCATGTAACAGACTACAATCCAACACGTTTGTATGGCAAGTCAATGAAAGCATCCTGTGTGAAAAAAAGAATGAAAAAATCATACAGAAAATGCTAATTTAACACAATTACTTATGAAGGATACAAAGAGATCGCCAGTGTACATAGCCATTAAAAATTATTTCATAGAGGAGGCTGGCCCCGTGGCCGAGTGGTTAAGTTCATGCACTCCACTGCAGGCGGCCCAGTGTTTTGTTGGTTCAAATCCTGGGCGCGGACATTGCACTGCTCGTCAAATCACACTGAGGCAGCATATCACATGCCACAACTAGAAGGACCCACAACAAAGAATATACAACTATGTACCAGGGGGCTTTGGGGAGAAAAAGGAAAAAAAAAATAAGATCTTTAAAAAAACATTATTTCATAGAAAAAAATTCCTTTTACCAATGTCATTTCTTCTATAGCAGAGGAAATGACAGCTATAATTTGTCTGTAACATGCATTTACGTTACAGACACTTTCAGAGATCATATCAAGCATTTTAGCTATTTAATTATTACTGATGACATTTATTTATTAAAATTCTTAGTAAAATACTTGACCAATTATAGAATGATATGGTATGAGTGGTAATTAATTTAACATCTGTCCTTTGAATGACAGTTATTTAGTAAACTGCAACAATGATGAGGAAGAATTTTAACATTTTATCTAATTGGAAGTAAGATAGGTATCTAGAAGAAATTGTTTAAATACATAATGTTTATTATATTATAATATTAATGACATTTTAAGCCATTTGTTAAAAATTAAGGATAAGATTTCCACTTCTAGTTAGAATGCAGAAGGATGTTAATGATCATCATTCCTAATAAAAAGATAAAAACTTAATGGATAAGATAAAATCATACTTTTCTATGAGGCTATTGAAGACCAGTGGGTACAAAAAGGCTTGCATGATTAAATTTAGAGAAGTACCAATCTGTCATATAAGCAGAGAACCATGATATCTTCTATATATTGGGTAGGCAGAAGAGTGGGACTGGGACTGGAAAATTTGCAGAACTGAGAAAAAATAAGTCAAGCTTTGGGTGAGAGGATAAACTAGAGGGATGGTTGGTGTCTGGAAAGCTCCCGATGGGAAAATAAATAGCTCAGTAACAATGATTCTCTGCCTCCCTCCCATCAGACTGTAACTAAGGGATCAGTAGCAAAGGGGGAGTAACTCAAAGGGAATTTATGTGATGTCATGCATCCTCAAAGTTCTTGGATTCTTGGGTCCTGAAAGAAGTGAATCTAAAGTTGAAGAAAAACTATCTGCAGTTGTAACAATTCCCTCTTAGTTCAAATCATATAAGGTCAAATTTCAGCCCTTTGGTGATAGTGGCATAGAGTTTAAAGATTTAGTTAACTTGAAATGAACTCAATCTAAAGAAAAATGTGGTCCAGTCCCAACTGAGCCTTGAAGGAATCAAAATGATCAGCCCTTCATTATAACTGCCATTTACAGCAGAGGACGTATACTGTCTGGGAAAATAATAAATAAAATTTTAAAATGTACTCTACTCTGCACTATCTTTACTTAAAAACAATATTTGGAATAGCATGTAAAACTAAAATACACAGGAAGAAATAAGAAAAAACAACTTTAAATCAAGAGAAAAAAAGAGACAATAGAGACAGACCCATGAGAATCCAGATATTGGAATTAATGTAAAGGACTTTGAAATGACTATTAAAAATCTTTTTAAAATATACTAATAAATGTCCATATTGTTCTCCATAGTGGCTGCACCAGCTTGTATTCCAACCAGTAGTGTATGAGGATTCCCATTTCTCCACATTGTGTCCAATATTTGTTATTTTTTGTCTTGGTAATTATAGCCATTCTGACTGGTATAAGGTGATACCTCATTGTAGTTTTGATTTGCATTTCACTAAAAATTAGTGACATTGAACATTGTTTCATGTATCTGTTGGCTATCTGTATATCTTCTTTGGAAAAATGTCTGTTCAAATCCTCTGCCCATTTTTTTGATCAGGTTGTTTTTCTTGGTGGTGTTGAGTTGTTTGAATTCTTTCTATATTTTGGAGATCAACCCCTTGTCGGATAAGTAATTTGTAAATATTTTCTCCCAGTTTTTGAGTTGTCCTTTCATTTTGTTCATGGTTTCTTTTGCTTTGCAGAAGCTTTTTAGTCTGATGTTTTCCCATTTGTTGACTTTTCATTTTGTTTCCCTTGCCCAAGTAGACATGGTATTCGAAAAGATGTTGCTAAGACCAATGTCAAAGAGTGTACTGCCTATATTTTCTTCTAGGAGTCTTATGGTTTCAGGTATTACATTCAAATCTCTAATCCATTTTGAGTGAATTTTTGTGTATGGTGCAAGATAGTGTTCTACTTTCATTGTTTTGCATGTGGCTGTCCAGTTTTCCCAACACTGTTTATTGAAGAGACTTTCCTTTATCCATTCTATGTTCTTGGCATCTTTGTCAAAGACTAACTGTCCTTAGATGTGTGGTTTTATTTCTGGGCTTTCAATTCTCATCCATTGATCTGTTTCTGTGCCAATATCATGCTGTTTTGATTACTATAGGTTGGCAGTATGTTTTGAAGTCAGGGATTGTGATGCCTCCAGCTTTGCTCATTTTTCTCAGGATTGCTTTGGCTATTCAGAGTCTTTTGTTGTTCCATATAAATTTTAGGATTCTTTGTTCTACTTCTGTGAAGAATGTCATTGGGATTCTGATTGAGATTGCACTGAATCTGTAGATTGATTTATAGGATGGACATTTTAACTATGTTTATTCTTCCAACCCATGAACATGGAATATCTTTCCATTTCTTTATGTCTTCTTCAATTTCTTTCAATATGTCTTAGGGTTTTCAGTGTACAGGTCTTTTACCTCTTTGGTTAAGTTTATTCCTAGATATTTTGTTCTTTTGCTGTGATTGTAAATAGGATTGTATTCTTGGTTTCTCTTTCTGCTAGTTCATCATTAGTGTATAGAAATGCAACTGATTTTTTAAAATTGATTTTGCACCCTGCAACTTTGCTGTAGTTGTTGATTATTTCTAAAAGTTTTCTGGTGGATTCTTTAAGGTTATCTATATAGAGAATCACGTTATCTGCAAATAAGTTTCACTTCTTCCTTTCCAATTTGGACCCCTTTTCTTTCTTTTTCTTGCCTAATTGCTCTGGCCAATACCTACAGTACAATGTTGAATAGGAGTGGTGAGAGTGAGCACTCTTGTCTTGTTCCTGTTCTTAGGGAGATGGCTTTCAGTTTTCCACTATTGAGTATGATGTTAGCTGTGGGTTTGTCATTTATAGCCTTTATAATGTTGAGGTACTTTCCTTCTATACCCATTTTATCGAGAGTTTTTATCAAAAATGGATGTTGGATCTTGTCAAATGCTTTCTCTGCATCTGATCGTTGAGATGATCATGTGATTTTTATTCCTCATTTTGTTAATGTGCATCGATTGATTTAACAATGTTGAACAATTGATGAACAATTTATTGAAAGAGATTGTGGCAGAAAAAAATTTGAAAAATAATAGCTACAATTTTTAAATCTATGATGAAAACATCAATTCCAAGATCCAAGAATCCCAGTGAACCCCAAGAATAATAATTAAAAATTAACTTTTACTTCAGTAGATTACAGTCAAATCGAGGAAAACCAAAGAAAAAGGGAAAAATCTTTTAAAAGACCAGCAAAGAATAATACATTGCATACTGGAGACAAACAGTAAGAGTGAAATTTGACTACTTTCCTTAAAAATTAGAAAGCAGAAGACAATGGAATGGCATCTTTAAAGTGCTAAAAAAACCAATCTGAGCTTACAATTTTATATCCAGGTAATTAGCTTAGAGATTGAAAGCAAAATTACATGAAGATATTTTTAGATAAATAAAAGTTGATAGAATTTGTCACCAATTGTCAGAATCTATATGACATTGAAATTCTTTATACTGAAGGAAAATGTCAGATAAAAAATTTATATACAGAAGGAAATGAAGACTGCTGGAAACAGGAATATGTGCATAAACATGAGACTAGGTTTTCTCTTAATAATTTCCTTTAAATGTCAATTGACTTTCAAAATATATTTTCATTTTTCAACTTTTCCTTTTGAAATAATTTCAGACCTACAAAAAAGTTGTGAATAGAGCAAAGAATTTTTCTGTACCCTTAACCAACATCCATATATGCACATGCATATGTTTACAGATACTTTTACATCTGTGTATCTGTATGTATATTGTATTTGTTTCCTGGAGATAACAAATAATCACAGACTGAGTGGCTTAAAGCAACAGGAATTTATTCTCTCACAGTGATAAAGGCCAGAAGAAAAAAAAAACTCAAAGTGTTGGCAGAGTTGGTTCCTTCTGGAGGGGCTGAGACAGAATATATTCCATCCCTTCTAGTAGTTGTTGGTGATCTTTAGTGATGATTGGTTTGTGGCTGCCTTCCAGTATCTACCACCATTTTCACATGGTCTTTTCCTCTGTGTATCTCTGTGTCTCTACCTGTCTCATTATATTTAGAGCTAACTTTAATTATAGGATGATCTCATCTCAAGATCCTTAACTTAGTTATATCTGAGAAGACCCTATTTCCAAATAAAGCTACATTCATAGGTACCAGGGGTTAGGACTTGAACATATCTTTTTGGAGACAAAGTTAAATCTACTATAGTCTGCCATCTGGCCCCTCAAAATTCATGTCTTCTTATATGCAAAAGTCATGCATCCCATCTCAACATCATCAAATATCTCCATCCATTAGAGCGTCAACTCTAAGTTCTAAATCTCATCTTTTAAGTTATCTAAATCAGGTATTGGTGAAATTCTGTGTATGATCCATCCTGGGGCAAATTCCTCTCCATTTGTGGACCTGTGAAACTAGAAAACAAGTTATCTGCTTCCAAAATAAAATGGTGTAGCAGGTATAGGACAGACATACCCATTCCAAAAGGGAGGAAATGGAAGGAATAAAGGAGTCACTTCAGTCCAGCAGGGCAAAGTTTATTACATCTCAAGGCCTATGAATAATCCTGTGTGACTTGATGCTGTGCTCTCTGGGAACATGGAGGCTCCATTAGCACCTGCCTCTGGCCTCATTTCCCTGGCCTCTGCCTCTTATCTGAAACTCAACCCTTAGAATCATTCTTTCTTTTCCTTGATAGACAGCACATGTTTATAGCTTAGCTGTTCTATCATTCCATTTCCTGCCTCTAGAATTTCAGAAGTTCTTAGAGCCTTCCTATACTTCATAACATCTCTGTCCCTTTCAGTCTAGGCTGGCAGTGTTTTCAGTAGTATAGTATTGTCAAAACTCTTGTAGGTCTCATTTTTATGTCATGGAGGTCCACACCATTAGACAATAGAGCCTTCCACATATTTTTTCTGGAAAATTCTATCTTTATTTCTGGCTTCTGCTAAGATACTTGATTAGGTCGATGACTCATACACCTAATCTCTTCAGCTAAAGGTGGTCCAGCCACATCCTTGAACTTCTTTTTAAAGCATGCTTTCCCAACAATGGATTTCTTAATTTTAGCATCCTTTGAAATTTGAATAGACTGAGAATTTACAAAATCATGGTCTTGGTTCCTTTTTGCTTAACAAATCCTTCCTCAGTCTTTCTCTCTCTACTCACATTTTACTGTAAGCAGAAAGGAGAAACCAGGGTTCCTGTTTAACACTCTGCTTGGAAATCTCCTCAGCTAAATAGCCAAGTTTATTTCTGACAAGTTCATCTTTCCACCCCACAGTAGAGCACAATTTAGCCAATTTTCTGCTACTTTATAACAAGGATGGCCTTTCTTCTAGTTTCTAATATGTTCCTCATTTCTTTCTGAGATCTCAACATAAACACCTTCAATGTTCATGCTTCTACCATGACATGGTCATGACAATATATTTGTTCTCCAAGAAAGTAGAACTTTTCTTTATTGTATTCTTTATTTCTATGTGAGCACTCACCTTTAATGTTCATATTTCTACCAACCATCTCTTCAAGGCAATCTAGGCTTTTTCTATCATGTGCCTCAACATTCTTCCAGTTTCTACCATTACCAGATTCCAAAGCCACTTCTATGTTTCCAGGATTTTGTTACAGCAGCACCCTGCTTCCTAGCACCAAAATCTGTATGAATTTCCTGGGGCTGCCATAAAAAATTACCACAAACTGGGTGACTTAAAATAATAGAATTTTATTCTTTCACAGTTCTGGAGGCCCGAAGTCCAGAATCAAGTTGTTAGTAATGTGGTTCCTTTTGGAAGCTCTCAGGAAGAATTGTTCCAAGACTTCTGGTAGCTGCTGGCAATCCTTGGCATTCCTTGGCTTTTGGCTGGCCTCTAATCTCTTCTTCCATATTTACATGGCTTTTTTTCTCTGTGTGTTTCTGAGTCTTAAATTTGTCTCTTTTAAGGACACATATCATTGGATTTAGGAAACACTGTTAAGTTAGTTACATCTGCAGAGACCCTATTTCAAATAAGGACACAAGACAGATACTAGGGGTTAGGACATGGGCATACCATTTTAGAGCCATTATCTGTGTATGTTTATATGTGTCTATTCTATTATTATTATTATTATTATTACCACATCCTTCTTCCATATCACTGGTTATTTTTGCTCACTTATCATGTATTTTTGTGCTTTAGCTTTTTTTTCATTAAGCAACTTAGGTAGTGGTTTATATTTTTATAAAATTTTTCACAAATCAAGATTTTTATTTATTCATCAAATCTACTCTCTTTCTATTCTTCGTCACTTTAATTCATTCTTTTATTATTTTCCTTCTCATGTCTTCTTTGGTTCACTGTATTGTTCCTTTTCTATATTTTTTGGGCTGGGAGTTTAATGCATTTATATTCATTCTTTAATTTGTATTTATAATAGTGTGTAGTGATCTCAAATTTCATCTGATCCATTCTTTTAAGGTATTCTATAAATTCTGATATAATGATTTTATATTATTTTTCTTAGAAATTCACTCATTTTAATTTATATATTTCCTTTAACACTTATATATCTCCTTTAGCATTGTTTAATAGAAAGTGACAATTGATATGTTTAAGCAAAAATTATAAACATGTATGATGGGGTTTATAAAGTATTTGGAAGTAAACCATATAAGAATAGTTGCATAAAGAATGGGAGAGGATATAAATGGAGTTATAATATTGTAAGGTTTTTGCATTATACACAGAGTGATATAATATTAATTCAAGGCAGTGTGACAATTTAAGGGTGTGTATTGCAATTTCTAGAGCACTTACTTTAAAAAACAAACAAAACCCCCAAGAAGCTAAAAATCAATAGAGTATGTAAAAAAGAATGCTTAAAATAAGCCCTTGGTTAATCAAAACTAGGCAGTAAAGGAGGAGAAAATAAATAAAAGATGGAACAAATAGACAACAAATTTCAAGATGGTAAAGTTAAATTCAACCACATAGATAATTGCATTAAATACAATTGGGACTAAACACTCCAATTCAAAGACAGAGATTGTCATGCTGGATTGCCAAAAAAAAAAAAAAAAAAATCAGGGCTCAAGTAATTCTGTTTAAAAACAAGGTATTTGAAATATTAGGATACAGGTTGAAAGTGAAAGTTAAATGATTGAAACATTTATACCATGCAAACTTCAAATTTTTTTGAGGAAGATTAGCCCTGAGCTAACATCTGCTACCAATCCTCCTCTTTTTGCTGAGGAAGTCTTGGCCCTGAGCTACATCTGTGACCATCTTCCTCTATTTTCTGTGTGGGATGCCTGTCACAACATGGCGTGACAAGTGGTGTGTAGGTCTGCAACCAGGATTTGAATCAGTGAACCATGAGCCCACAAAGTGGAATGTGCAGACTTAACCGCTGCACCTCTGGGCGGGCCCCACAAACTTCAATTTTAGGACAACTGGTATGGGAATACCAGAAATGAGGACTTCAAGATAAAGAGGGGCATTTCATAAAGATAAAAGGGTTGACATTGAAAAGGCATAATAATTCTAAATAAGTATGTACCTGGGAGCATTATTTCAGATTAAATGAACCCAAATCACATTCTTTTAAAATTCTTTAAAGGAAGCTAAATTATTTATTGTGGACTGTCTCAGTTACATATTTGGTTGAAAGAGGTTTCAGTGTAGTTGTGTAATTAATGCAGAAACAATAAAATCATTTTGAGTTTCCTCATAAGATATTTAGGCCTAATATTAATGTTAACATCAATTAAATACAAGAATCTTATTAATTTTAAGAACTATAAATCAAAATTGTATTTCCAACATATATATATATATATTCTTTTTTAAAATTAGAGATTATTTTGTATATAGTAAAATAAATCTTAAGCATGGATATTTTTTTACAGATGTATATACTTGTGTAACCACCACCCAGATCAATATACAAAACATTTTTAGCCTCCAAGGAAACTCTGTTACCTCCTAGTTGATACCCCATCTCTCAAAGATAAGTTTTCTGACTTCTATCACATGAATTACTCTTCAGTTTCATATAAATATAATCTATAGTTTGTATTCTTGCATTTCTCTTATTTTGCTTATCGTAATATTTCAGACATTTATCTATGTTTTGCATATCAGTAGTTTCTCCTTTTTCAATTGTTGGATCATGTTCCATTGTATGAATACAGCACAATTTATTTATCCATTCACCTGTTAAGGGATGTTTAGGTTGTTGCTAGTTTTTGGCCATTGGGAACAAAGCTGCTACAAACATGCTTGTTCAAGTTTTTACAGACATATGCCCTTATATGCTACTTTGGGGAGGGCATACTTAGGAATGGAATTGCTGTATCATAAGGCAGATGTATATTTAGATTCCTTTTTTGAGAAGTGCCTGTTCAAAGATTTTGTCCATTTAAAAAACTTTCATATTAACCTGTAGAATTCTTTATATATTATGGATACAGTACTTTATCAGATATATCAGATATATATATATATAGCAAATATATTCAATTTCCTGCTGACGTGTTTTGATAATAGAAGTTCTCAATTTTAATGAAGTCAAATTTATCAGTTTTGTCTTTCAAGGTTAGTTCTTTCTCTGTCATGTTTAAGTAATATTTGCCTACCCAAAAGCTGTGAATTTGCTCTCCGATGTTTTCTTCTGTAACTTTAATTTTTAGCTGTCACATTTAGGTCTATGACTCACCTTGAATTAATTTTTGGGTTTGGTGTAGGTATGGTTTATTGTTTTTCTATATATATATATATATATATATATATATATATATATGCAACTTTTAAAATATTTATTTTTACTGAGTTCATAATAGTGTATATCATTGTGAAATTTCAGTTGTACATTATTTATTGTCTGTCACCATGTAAATGCTTCCCTTCACCCCTTGTGCCCAGCCCCCACCCCCCTTTCCCTGGTAACCACTGAACTTTTTTATTTGTCCATGTGTTTGTTTATACTTCACATAGTGAAATCATATATGGTGTTTGTGTTTCTCAGTCTAGCTTATTTCGCTTAGCATAATACCCTCCAGGTCCATACATGCTGTTGCAAATGGGATGATTTTGTGTTTTTGTATGGCTGAGTAGTATTCTGTTGTATATATATACATACCACATCTTCTTTATCCTATCCTCGGTCTATGGGCACCTGGATGGCTTCCATGTCTTGGTGCTGTGAATAGTGCTGAAATGAACATGGGGTAAATATGTCACTTTGGATTGTTGGTTTTAAGCTTTTGGGTAGATACCCAGTAGTAGGATAGCTGGGTCATTATGGTATTTCTATTTTTAGCTTTGTGAGGCATCTCCATACTGTTTCCCATAGTGGCTGCACTAGTTTGCATTCCCACCAGCAGTGTATGAGGGTTCCCTTCTCTCCACACCCTCTCTAACATTTGTTACTTTTGGCCTTAGTGATTATAGCCATTTTAACAGGTGTAAGTAGTACGCCTTAGTGTAGTTTTGATTTGCATTTCCCTGATGATTAGTGATGTTGAACATCTTTTCATGTGCTTTTTGGCCATCTGTACATCTTCTTTGGAAAAATGTCTGTTCATATCCTCTGCCCATTTTTTGGTTGAGCTGTTTGTTTTTTCCTTGTTAAGTTGTGTGAGTTCCTTATATATTATGGAGATTAATGCCTTGTTGGATATATGATTTGCAAATATTTTACCCCAATCGGTGAGTTGTCTTTTTGTTTTGATCCCACTTTCTTTTGCTTTGCAGAAGCTCTTTAGTCTGATGAAGTCCCACTTGTTTATTTTTCTTTTGTTTCCCTTGTCTGAGAAGACATGGTATTTCAAAAGATCATTTTAAGCTTGATGTCAACGAGTATACTACCTATATTGCTTTCCAGGAGTTTTGTGGTTTCAGGACTTATCTTCAAGGCTTTGATCCATTTGAGCTTATTTTTGTGTATGGTCTACTTTCATTCTTTTGCAAGTGGTTATCCAGATTTCCCAATACTATTTATTGAAGAGACTATATTTTCTCCATTGTATGTTCTTGGCACCCTTGTTGAAGATTAACTGGCTGTAGGTGTGTGGTTTTATTTCTGGGCTTTCAGTTCTGTTCCATTGATCTGCCTGTTTTTGTACCAGTACCATGCTGTTTTGATTACCATGACTTTGTAGTTCATTTTGAAGTCAGAGGTTGTGATGCCTCCAGCTTTGTTCTTTTTTCTCAGGATTGCTTTAGCAATTACATGCCTTTGGTTGCCCCATATGAATTTTAGGATTCTTTGTTCATATTTCCATGAAAAATGTCATTGGGAATGGGATTGGGATTGCATTGAATCTTTAGATTGCTTTAGGTACTATAGACATTTTAACCATGTTTATTCTTGCAATCCATGTGCATGGAATCTCTTTATATCATCATCTATGTTTTTCAATAATGTCTTATAGTTTTCCTTGCATAAGTCCTTCACCTCCTTGGTTAAATATATTCCTAGAGATTTTATTGTTTGTGTTGTGATTGTAAGTGGAATTGTATTCTTGAGTTCTCTTTCTGTAAGTTCATTGTTAGAGTATAGAAATGCAACTGATGTTTGTAAGTTGATTTTGTATCTTGCAACTTTACTGTAGTAGTTAATTATTTCTGATAGTTTTCTCATGGATTCTTTAGGGTTTCTATATATAAGATTTTGTCTGCAAACAGCAAGAGTTACACTTCTTCACTCCCTGTCTGGATTCTTTTTATTCCTTTCTCTTGTCTCATTGCTCTGGCCAAACCCCTCAGTACTATGTTGAATAAGAGTGGTGATAGTGGACATCCTTGTTTTGTTCCTGTTCTCAGAGGGATGGCTTTCAGTTTCCCCTATTGAGTATGTTGTTGACCATTAGTTTGTCATATATAGCCTTTATTATGTTGAGATAATTTCCTTCTATCCCCATTTTTTAAGAGTTTTTATCATAAATGGCTGTTGGATCTTGTCAAATGCTTTCTCTACATCTATGTGGTTTTATTCTTCATTTTGTTAATGTGATGTATCACATTGATTGATTTGCAACCCTGTGACCCTGGTATAAATCCCGCTTGATCATGATGCATGATCTTTTGGATGTATTGCTTTATTCAAGTTGCTAATTTGTTTTGTTGTTTTGTTTTGTTCTTTTGCTGAGGAAGACTGGCCCTAAGCTAACATCCATAGCCATCTTCCTTTAGTTTGTATGTGGGATGCCTGCCACAGCATGGCTTGACAAACAGTGTATAGGTCTGCACCCTGGATCTGAATTGGTAAACCGTGGGCTGCAGAAGTGCAATGTATGAACTTAACTGCTGCACCACCAGGCCAGCCCCACAAGTTGCCAATATTTTGTTGAGGATTTTTTCATCTGTGTTCATCAGCATTATTGACCTGTAGTTTTCCTTTTTTGTGTTATCCTTGTCAGGCTTTGGTATCAGAATGAGGTTGGCTTTGTAGAATGTGTCAGAAAGTGCTCCATCTTCCCTAATTTTTTGGAATAGCTTGAGAAGGACAAGTATTAAATCTTCTCTGAAAGTTTGACAGAATTCTCCAGGAATGCTGTATGGTCTTGGGCTTTTACTTTTTGGGATCCTTTCGATTACTGTTTCAATATCTCTACTTGTGATTGGTCTACTTAGATTCTCTCCTTCATCTTGATTCAGCTTTGCGAGGTTGTAAGTGTCTAAGAATTTATCCATTCCTTCTACATTATCCATTTTGTTGGCATATAGCTTTTCGTAGTATTCTCTTATAATCCTTTGTATTTCTGTGGTATCTGTTGTTATTTCTCTTCCTTCATTTCTAATTTCATTTATCTGAGCTTTTTCTCTTTTATTCTTTGTAAGTCTGGCTAGGGATTTGTCAATTTTCTTTATTTTCTCAAAGAACCATCTCCTTGTTTCATTGATCCTTTCTACTGTCTTTTTAGTTTCAATAGCATTTATTTATGCTCTGATTTTTATTTCTCTGCTTATCCTGACCTTGGACTTTGTTCTTCTTTTTCTAATTCAGGTAGGTGTAGTTTGAGATTGCTTATTTGAGATTTTTCTTGTTTGTTAAGGTGTGCGTGTATTGTGATGAATTTCCTTCTTAATACAGCTTTTGCTGCATCCCGTATGAGTTGGTATGGTACATTTTCACTTTTATTTGTCTCCAGATATTTTTTGATTTCTCCTTTAATTTCTTCAAGGATCCACTTGTTGTTCAATAGCATGCTGTTTAGTCTCCACATCTTTGTCCCTTTCACAGCTTTTTTCTTGTAATTAATTTCTAGCTTTATAGTATTTTGATAGGAAAAGATGCTTGTTATTATTTCAATCTTCATAAATTTATTGAGGCTTGCCTTGTTTTCCAACATGTGATCTATCCTTGAGAATGATCCATGCACACTTGCTAAGAATGTGTATTCTGCTGTTTTGGGGTGGAGTGCTCTATATATGTCTATGAGGTCCAACTGTTTTAGCTTTTCATTTATTTCCACTGTTTCCTTGTTGATTTTCCTTCTGGATGATCTATCCATTGATGTGAATGGAGTGTTGAAGTCCCCTACTATTATTGTGTTGTTATTAACATCACCTTTTAGGCTTGTTAATAGTTGCTTTATGAACTTTGGTGCTCCTGTGTTGTGTGCATAGATATTCATAAGTGTTATCTCTTCTTGGTGGAGTGACCCTTTGATCATTATATACTGCCCCTCTTTGTCTCTCTTTTCCTGTCTTATCTTGAAGTCTACTTTGTCTCATGTAAGTATGGCGACACCTGCTTTCTTTTGTTTGCCATGAGCTTGGAGCATTGTCTTCCATCCCTTCACTCTGAACCTATGTTTGTCACTGGAGCTGAGATGTGTTTCTTGGAGGCAGCATATTGTTTGGTTGTTCTTTAATCCATCTCGCCACTCTGTGTTTTTTTTATTGGGGAATTCAATCCATTTACATCTATGGTGATTATCGATATATGAGGGCTCAATGCCCTCATTCTATCACTTATTTTCCAGTTCTCCAGTATTTCCTTTGTTTCTTGTCCCATGTGTTTCAGTATACCAATTGAGTTATGTGGGGTTTTTATGTTGGGTTTCTTTGTTTTCTCCTTATTTATTATTTGTATGTCTGTTTTAATTTTTTGTTTAGTGGTTACCATGGGGTTTATATGCAAAATATCATAGGTCAGATCATCCATTTTCTGATGGCCTCTTATTTCCTTAGAGTAAACCGATTCAGTCCCCTTCCTCTTCCCTGTTATGTTGTTTTTGTCATATCTTATTGCATCTTGTGTTGTGAGTTTGTGGTTAGAATGACAAGATTACCCTTGTTTTCAGTGTTTTCCTTCCCTTTATCTTTAGTGTTATACTTGAGTATTTGCTAACCTATTTTATGTATATCTACAATTTTTTGATTTTGTCTACCTATTTAAGTCCTTACTACATGCTTTGTAACTCCCTTATCCCACTTATTTTCAGGTATGAGGGCCTTCTTTAGGATTTCTTGTAGGGAAGGTCTTGTGGCTACAAACTCCCTTAGCTTTGGTTTATCTGGGAAAGTTTTTATTTCTCCATCATACTTGAAGGATATTTTCACTGGATAGAGTATTCTTGGATGAAAGTTTTTGTCCTTCAAAGATTCGAATGTCATTCCAATCTCTCCTAGCCTGTAAGGTTTCTGCAAAGAAATCTGCTGAAAGCCTGATGGTGTTCCTTTGTAGGTTATTTTCTTCTGCCTTGCTGCCCTTATTATTTTTTATTTGTCACTGACTTTTGCCAATTTCACTAATATATGCCTTGCAGCAAGTATTTTTACATTACTATATTTATGAGATCTGATAGTCTCTTCCATGTGGATTTCCATCTCCTTCCCCTGGTTTGGGATGTTCTCCAATATTATTTCTTTGAACAAGCTTTCTGCTCCATTCTCCTTTTCTTCTCCCTCTTGGATACCTATAATTCTTATGTTACATTTCCTAGTTGAGTTGGAGATTTCTCGGAGTCTTTCTTTTTAGTCTTAGCTCTCTCTTGTCTGTTGGGAGCATTTTAATATGTCTATCCTTGATCATGCTGATTAGCTCCTCCATGATGTCCACTCAAGCATTCAGGGAATCCATATTTTGTTTTTTCTCATCCACTGTGTCTTTCACCTCCAATATTTCTGATTGATTCTTCTTTATAGTTTCAATCTCTTGTGAAGTAGCTCCTAAACTCATTGAATTTTTTTCTGTACATTCTCTTTCAACTCATTGAGTTCTTTGATGATACATATTTTGAATTCTCATTTATCATTTAGATTGTATATTTCTGTGTCTTCAGGACTGATTTCTGGGTACTTGTCATTTTCTCTCTGGTCTAGAGATTTAATATGATTTTTGATACTGCTAGAGGGTGTGGCTCTGTTTTTCACATCCTGGTATTATTGATCACTATTACTACTTATTGCCACCGGGTGGGGGTCAAGAGCTGTGTATTCTGAACCCTCTGCATTCTGCAGAGATCCCAGGTGCTGGAGCAGATGCTGGGCATGTCAGAGGGAGGGGCGCTTTCTTCTGTGTGCTCTTGCAGGCTTACTCATTTTGCCCTCACTTTCTGCTTCTCTGGGGTGTTGGCTTGATAAAGTCACCCCTGCAATAGCTTTCATCTCGGTATGGGGTTTTCCGTTAGGCTGCAAGCAGCCTCAGTAATCTTTGATGTTCTCACTAATGGGCTCTCCCTCTCCACTTCCTTCCCTCTCAGAGGCCACGTACAGTCCTGGATTGCAGTCTTTTGGGGAGGGAGCAATGTTTTCTCTTACCCTGTTCCACCTCCTTCGAGGGGGGCTCCAGCTTCTCTACCCTCTGACATATGGCTCTATGTGTCTCTCAGATGTCTTTTGTGTTGCATGGATGACCCCTGTTGGAGTATGAATGTTATTTGCACTGTATCATGGAGGGGAGAGATCACCAGTAGTGCTCACTCTGCTATGATGCTGATGTCACTCTCTCCAGCATGTATTTTTATAGTTGTTGAAGCAGAATTTTTAAAAATCCATGTTTTAAAAATTGAATATTATTTTTCATTTATCTAAGGGTTGCCTCTTTATCTTCAGGTTTACTCTGATACTATCCATTAATGTTTAATATTAAATTGCATATTATTTCTTCTCTCCCTGTCACCTATTTAAAATATCATCTCCAGATTAAACGTGTTTGTCTGTATGTGATAGGTCACAAGGTACAAAATATATTTCCTGCCATATTTTGTTAAAATCATATTCCATAATATGACAAAGAAGTTTATTTTGATATTACACTTTAAATAAGGTCCAGGTCATATGCAAGACATCTCTTTTTCTTGTCTTTAAAAATAATTTGTCCTGGCTTGCTGTCCTTACTTAATCTCTTACCATAGACATGAATGAATGGTTTATTCTTACTTATTATTATACTAATTTTTATTCTAGTGTCTAATTTAAAATCGACATCTGTTCCTTCATTTCTCTTTAATTTTTTAAGAAAATGGTGTAGGGTCATTTTATTTCTCTTAAATTCAAACTTACTCATTTTAAATGTATATAAACATCTGAGTATCCATTATATTTTTTAGTTTTGAAACAAGATTTTATTCCCCTATAAAATACTTCCTATAAGACCTTTATATTATAATGAGAATACTATAAATTATTTTAGAACTCATATGTGTAGATAGTTTATGAAGTCTATTTAAATTTCAATATTAAAACAGACATTACAAAATATTGGCTACAATGGGAGAGTGTGTTGGGTCTGATGAGGTTGATATCTATTTAGATTTTCTATCTAGCAAAAGTTATGGCTATGTTGTCATTGTTTCAAGTTTTATTTTCATAAATTTCCTAGATATATTTCTCTAATGACTCAAGACTCCCAGAATTGTGATGTCATTTGGAAAAAGGAAAAGCAAGAAATAAGGAATACATAATTTTGGAATCAAAATGGAATAACTCAAAAAATTATTTTACTATATTCAATTATTTGTTATGATGCAGAATTTGGGACTCAAATTAGAACTTAAGTGAAGTTTTAGAAGAAAAAACTATATAATTTTTGTATACCCAAATTTCTAGTCTTGGAATTAATCCCTATATTAGAATAAAAAACATCTCACTGGGAATGTGGGCTCTTTTCAGGGTTACAGTAGGCTCCTTACTCAATCAATTTCATTGGCTAACACAATAAGTAGGTCACACTAGGATAGTGAGTATCTCAGGAGATGAGTTAACTCTCCAGAAGAGGCATGATAAGGAAAGGGCCAGAAATGTATGTAAAGCAGAATAAAGGGCCAGTAAATCTAATCTTGTTCAACCTGTGCTACCCTTCTCAGGAATGAGTTGTCACTGCATAAAGAGTCAAATCTAGTGGGAAACAGGTCAAAAGACAGTAATTATTTTATATGTGTATGACATACCATATGTATTTTGTAATTCGCTATATATGGTGTATTTAATAATAAGTCACTTCTCATTTATGATAATTTTAATCATCTAATTTTTAAAAGTTTGCTCAACAATATGGTTTACAGAAATATTTTGAGATGGTGACTCTCTAAGAAAGCTATTTTTGGCTTATCAGATTGCATATATGTAAAAACATATTCCATACATTTAAATACGTAATATGCAATATGCAAATTGGAATTGTTGAATACAATTGATAGAGCTGATGGCAGTTTACATTATGTGAAAAGGAAAACTGAAAGATTCCAACATGTAGGTCATCTTCTCAAACACCTGTCTCCTTTCCTTGTGTTCTAGCTCTTTATTTATGTTTGACTCTGATGGTGGATTTTAAAATCTTGTCTGCAACGGCTTCCTATGCCTCTTTGTGAACTCTTCATCACTTATGACATTTCTAAAATTTTAAAGTACATAGTAATCACCTGAGGATCTTGTTATAAGGTGGATTTCTGGGTGTCACTCCAAGAGGTTCTAATGCAGTGTAATGCTGATGCTGCTGATCTGTGACCCACACATTGAGGAGTACTGGGCCAATTCACAGACTACACTTCATTCTTAGGTGCTATATCTAACTCTGATATAGCATGCACTTGGGTTCCACTTTTGCTCAAAGTTTTTGCAAGCTCTAAGAAGTTTCTTCATGAATTACTTCCCTCTTTAAACCTCTTCCTTTTTTAGCTCTTTCCCCTAAGATTGGAAACTTTTAATTAGAAACAACAACAATAACAATATCCCCTCTCCCTTATTCCACCTCCCTTTCTTGCTACTCTTCTCCTCTGCCTCCCCCACCCTTACCTTTCTCAGCCAAACTTCTCACTGGCATAGCCCACCCTTCTAACTCAATTTCTTCTCATCCTCTGATATCTGAGGGCTTTTAATCTGCCGTAACTAATGCTACATTGCAATAATTCTGACAAAATTGTCTGATGCTCAACATCCCACCAAAGCAATGGGTTATTGCAGTTCTTATTTTCAACCTTATAGTCAACCTTAGTTGACTAAGTTGTTGTTTATACCGTGGGCCACTCACTCACTTACACTTTATCCTCTTGGCTCCCATTACCAACCTCTGTCATGATTCTTTTTATCCTTTAAACTCTCATTTTTATGCTTTTTCCCCAAAGTCCTCCTTTTCCTTCTTTGTGGATAACACCTCAGATTCTCTAACAATCTGTCTTTACCCCATACTCTTTGTAATTTTGAACTGACTCTGATTTTTGCTGACTTCTTTCCTGAGTTTTGAAATCAGCTGCAGAAGTGATACTCTGGATTTCTCACAATCAAGCTTAGCATATTAAATAATTTCCTTTTCAGTCCTAATTTTTGGGTCTCAGTATATAGATCTATTCCATTCTATCTCTAATTAGGGAAGCCAGATGCCTGGAATTCACTGTAGTGTCCCATCATCACCAAGTCTAGCCATTTTTACTTCTTTAATGCTTTACTTTTATGTTCTCTTCTCACTAGTCCTATGTTTACTTTTTGAGTAAGCATTGTTTCTCATTTAAACTATTATTGTGTTTTTCTAATTGTTTTCTCTGCCTCTTTTCTTTGATCTTTTAACTGTAACTTATACATTGTAGACAGGATGAATTATGTATAAGGAATCATGATCATTTACCAAAATTCATCAAAGATTCATCTACCTTAAATTCATTAGCCTGACAAACGTTGAAATTACACTATTTCAAATACATTTGCATTTCCAAATACAGCTTACTTTGCCCTACATGTCAGTAATAGTGAACAAACACTGTTGTATTTTGCCACTAAAACTTTGCTTACTTAGAATATGCTTTGCTTTATTTTTTATTAAAAATTTTATATAAAGAAATTTAGAGAGGTATATAACAAAAACATCATCAAGAATTAAACAACGTTGTCATTTTCTCACATTTGAAACATATACAAATATATGTAATGTGTACTTCTTCAGAGCCTAGATTTTGGAATTGGATTATCCAGAACCCCAGCTTTGCCACCAACTAGCTGAGCCACCATAGGATAATGACTTTAACTTTCTGTGTGTTGGTTTCTTCATATACAAAATAGAGATAATACTACATTGTTCATGGGTATCTTTTAAGGATTAAATGAATTAATAAATTAAAATTTCCTGAATATTCTGAGAATAAATCTTCTATAAAATTTCAAAAATACTTTGTCCTTTTGGATTTCTTTGTTGGAGCTGAATTATATTTTTAGATCAGAATTTGAAAATTTGCATCCCACTTCTGCTTCTTACTTAACTGTGACAGTGAGTAATTGTTTTATCTCTGTCCACCTGGTTCCTCCACCTTTAAAACGAACATAATCATAAACTATCTTCAAAATAATGTGGTAAGAATTAAATAAAATACATTTTTTAAAGTACTTGGAAAATGTGTCTGGCATATGGAGAGTGTCAATAATTGTTGGTTTTAAGTCTTATTATTAATAATTTTATCAGAATTGCATTCCTGCAGTCATGAAAATGGGTTATTTCATTTTTTCAGTTCACCTTCTAGGTACTTCAATAATGTTTTTATATTTTTTGCCACAATTGTTTTTCAAATCTAAATAGATGTTTTTGAATGAAAAGGTAAGACATCTTACTGGTACTTTGATTTTTCTAAGTGGGAACTGCTGTTAGAATCCTGTTGATTTTCCCATGTTTTAATTTATCTGGCAAATCTGCTCATTTTACAATTTGCGTGTAGATTCTGACTTATTTCACTAAGCATAATACTTTCTAGATTCATCTGTGTTGTCATAAATGGCAAAATTTCATTTTTTATGGCTTCATAATATTCCTTCATATATCTATATATGTGTGTGTGTATATATATACACACACACATATATACACACCACAATACTTATGTGGCTTGCATATCTTGGGTATTGTAAATAATGCTGCAATGAACATAGAGGTGCATATATCATTTGGCATTAGTGTGTTTTGTTTTATTTGGGTAACTACACAAACACAGAATTGCTGGATTCTATGGTAGTTTTATTTTTAATTTTTTGAGGACCCTCAATACTGTTTTCCACAATAGTTACGCCAATTTGCATTCCTACCAACAGTGTATGAGGGCTCTCTTTTCTCCACATCCTTTGCAACACTTGCTACTTCTGGTCTTTTTGATAATAGTTATTCTGGCAGATGTGAGGTGATATCTCATTGGGGTTTTGATTTGTATATCCCTGATGATTAGTGATGTGGAGCATTCTTTCATAGGTCAGTTGGCCATCTGTATGTCTTTTTTGGAAAAATATCTGTTCAGGTCTTCTGCCAATTTTTTAATCAGATATTTTTTAAAAGGACTGAGTTGTATGAGTTCTTTATATATTTTGGATATTAACTCCTTGTCAGATATATCATTTGCAAATATCTTCTCCCATTTAGCAGGTTGCCTTTTCATTTTGCTGATTGTTTCTTTCACCAAGTAAAAGTTTTTTAGTTTGATGTAGTTCTATTTGCTTATTTTTGTTTTTGTTGCCTTTGCTTGAGAAGATAGATCCAAAAAAAAAATGTTGTTAAGACGAATGTCAGAGAGATTACTGCCTATGTTTTCTCCTAGGAGTTTTATGGTTTCATGTCTTACAATGAAGTCTGTAATCCCTTTTTAGTTTATTTTTGTGTATCACGTAAAAATAGTCCAGTTTTATTCTTTTGCATGTAACTGTTCAGTTTTCCCAACATCATTTATTGAAGAAACTGTCTTTTCTCCAAGGTATATTGTTGCCTCTTTTGTTATAGATTAATTGACCATAGAAGCATGGGTTTATTTCTGGACTCTCTATTCTGTTCCATTATCTATGTGTCTGTTTTTGTGCGAGGACCATGCAATTTTGATTACTATAGGTTTGTTATATAGTTTGAAATCAAAGACTGTGATACCTCCAGCTTTGTTCTTCTTTCTCATAATTGCTTTGGTTATGTGGGGTCTTTTGTGTTTCCATATAAATTTTAGAATTATTTCTTCTAGTTCTCTGAAAAATGCCATTGGTATTTTAATAAGAATTTCAGTGAATCTATAGATTGCTTTGGGTAGTGTGGCCATTTTAACAATTTTAATTCTTCTAATCCAGGAGCACAGAATATCTTCACATTTATTTGTGTTGTTTTCAAACTCTCATCAATGTCTTATCATTCTTCAGAGTACAGTTCTTTTACTCTCTTGGTTAAATTTATTCGTAGGTATTTTGTTCTTTTTGAAACAATTATAAATTGAATTTTTTCCTGAAGTTCTCTTTCTGATTGGTCATTATTAGTATATAGAAAGACAATGAATTTCTATATATTAATTTGGTAACCTACAACCTTACTGAACTAATTTATCAGTTCTAATATTTTTTGGTAAAGTCTTTAGAGTTTTCTAAATTTAGTATCATGTCATCCGCACATAGTGACCTTTTTTCTATCTTCCATTCTAATTTGGATGATTTTTATTTATTTTTCTAGTCTGATTTCTGTGATTAGGACTTCAAATAACACGATAAATAAGAGTGGCAAAAGTGGGCATTCTTGTCATCTTCCGATTTTAAAGGAAATGCTTTCAGCTTTTCACCATCGAGTATAATGTTAGCTGTGGATTTGTTATATATAGCCTTTATTGTGTTGAAGTATCTTCCCTCTATACCCACTTTGTTGAGAGTTTTTATCATAAATGGATGTGGAATTTTGTCAAACTCACTTTCTGCATCTATTGAGATGATCATATGATTTTTACCCTGCATTTTGTTAATGCGATGTATCTTGTTGATTGATTTGCAGATATTGAACCATCCTTGCATCTCTGGAATAAATCCCACTTGATCATGGTGTATAATACTCTTAATGTATTGTCAAATTCAATTTGCTAATATTTTGTTGAAGACTTTTGCTTCTATGTTGATTGGGGACATTGATCTGTAATTTTCTTTTTTTGTAGTGTCTTTGTCTGGTTTTGGTAATAGGGTAGTGCTTGCTTCATAGAATGAGTTAGGAAATGTCTCCTCAATTTTTTTGGAATAGTTTGAGGAAGATGGATGTTAACTCTTCCTTAAATGTTTGGTAGAATTCACCTGTGAAACTGTCTGGTCCTAAAGTTTTGTTTCTTGGTAGTCTTTTGATTACAGATTCAGTTTCATTACTACTAATCAATCTGTTCAGATTTTGTATTTCTTTCAGATTTAATCTTGGCAGACTATGTTTCTAGGAATTTATTTGTTTCTTCTAGATTGTCCAACTTGTTGGTGTATAATTGTTTGTAGTACTTTCTTACAACCTTTTGTATTTCTGTGGTGTTGGTTGTAACATCTCCTTTTTCATTTCTAATTTTACTTATTTGGGCCTTCTTTCTTTTTTTCTTGATGAGTATAGCTAAATGTTTATCAATTTTGTTTATCTTTTCAAAGAACCTGCTCTTAGTTTCATTAATCTTTTCTATTTTTTTAGTTTTGTTCTTCTCTGATCTTTCCTTCTAGTACTTTGAGCTTCGTTTGTTCTACTTTTTCAATTCCTTTAGGAGTAAGGTTAGATTGTTTATTTTAAACTTTTTTTGTGTTTGTTTCCTGATGTGGGCATGTATAGATATAAACTTCCCTCTTAAAAACTGCTTTTGCTGCATCCAATAAATTTTGGAACATTGTGTTTCCATTTTCATTGTCTCAACGTGTTTTTTGATTTCCTCTTTTATTTCTTCATTGACCCACTGGTTGTTTAGTAGCATGTTGTTTAGATTTGTTTGTGATTTTTCCATTTTCTTCTTATAATTGATGTCTAATTTCACACCATTATGATAAGAAAAGATGCTTGAGATGATTCCAATCTTAAATTTATTAGAGTTGTTTTGTGGTCTAATGTGTGATCTGTCCTGGAGAATGTTCTATGTGCACTTGAAAAGAATGTGTATTCCACAGTTTAGATAAAATGTTCTGTATATATCTTTTAAGTCTATCTGGTTTAATGTATTGTTTCAGTCCAGTGTTTTCCTATTGATTTTCTGTCTGGATGATATCCATTGATGTAAGTGGAGTGTTAAAGTCCCCTACTATTATTGTATTCCTGTCAATTTCTCCCTTTATGTCTGTCAATATTTGCTTTATGTATTTAGGTACTCCCATGTTGAGCACATGGATATTTACAAGTGTTATATCCTCTTGTTGGATTGATCCCTTTATTATTATGTAATACCTTTCTTTTTATTTATTTATTTATTTGTACAGAGGAGGATTCACTCTGAGCTAACATCTGTTGCTAATATTCATCCTTTTTTCCCTTTTATGTGAGCCACTGCCACAGCATGGCCACTAACAGACCAGTGGTGTAGGTCTATGCCTGGGAACTGAACCTGGACCAGCAAAGTGGAGCATGCTGAGCTTAACCACTAGGCCACAGGGGCTGGCCTCTGTAAGACCTTTCTTAAGAGTGGGATTTTGATTCCTTCTAGCCTTCTGATTCTCCTGGACATAAGCCCCACTGATTTTCAAAGCCAAACATTGAGGACCCATCTTCCAAGTGCAGGTCAGAGGTGGGGCAAGAGCCCCTTGTTCCTCTGGGAGGACCTCTACTGTTTGGTATCCCTCTCACTTGTGTGTCGCAGCACTAGGGGTGTGGGTTCTCACTAGACTGCATGTCTGCCCATCTTACCTGTCTTGGTGTGGCTTTTTCTTTATATTCTTAGTTGTGGAAAATCTGTTCTGTTAGTCTTCAGGCCATTTTCAGCAATTGTTGGTCTATATGTAGTTGTAGTTTTGGTGTATCCATGGGAGGAGGTGAGCTAAGGATATTCCTACTTTGCCATCTTGATCTAACTCTCTAAAGTATAATTTTAAAACAAGGAAAATTATCTTTCTGTTTCCAAATGTCTTAATTTTTATCTTGTTTCATTATTTGGCTTAGATTTCCAATAAAATAAGACACTATCCTTGACCAGACTCAGTCTCTTCTTGACAAGACCTTGACCTTGACTCCCATCCTTGCCAGATATGCATAGCCCAGTTTAGCAAGAATCCTGCTGTCACTTTAGAGAGACTCTCCCTCATCCTTACTATATGAGCACTCTCAATATCTAGTAAAATTCCTCATCTTCCACTCTTGATATCTGGTCATCCTGGCCTGCATCAGCAAGAATCCTATTAGGTCAATCTAGGAAGAATTTCACCCACCCTTGTTGTCTCTTCTCAGTATTTTCCATCCAGTGAATGTCCCCCTCTCTAAATCTTCTCCCTGGCTGTTAAATCCCAGCTGTCTTTACTATATTTGGAATTGAGCCCAGTTCTATACAGAGGTCTCTTTTTCTCTATTGTAATAGTTCCTGAATATAATCTATCTTTATTGTTTTAACTGGAGTCTGGTGCTGGTTCTCTTTGACAATGGAACACTAAGGGTTATAAGGGTTATGATTGGTTTCCACTTAAGCTTAATTGGAATACTTATTAGATTAAGCACTAAGTGTTACAAGTATTGTAAAAGACATTTTTCATTTCAAATTTGTCTTCTTGTGTGCCCAGAAAATTTATCAGTAGTACGTATTAAATGTCTTAGAATTTTTCATTATTAATGTTTTTTAACTTTATTTTTTATATATTGTCTTACATCCTTCTGATTATATTTCTTATATCTTTCTTTTTCTACATAAATCATTAATGTGTTGATTTACATATATAGATTTATAATGTTGAAATAGTTTTGCACACCTGGGACCAAATTTATCTAGTAATGTTTTCTTTGTTAGTTTTAACTTGCCATCCTTTATTTAGAATATTTTCATATATATCATAGGTTAGATTGGACCATAATTTTCTACTTTTTGTCTCTATTTATTTTAGTGTTAATGTTATACTCCACTCATATAATAAAATAGTTTCATATCTTTTCATGTTCTTTAAATCATTTTCCTGTTGGTAGGAATTATTTCTTCTTTAAAGTTGACAGAACTTGTTTATAAAACTGTCCGTATCTCGATGTTTTGGTTAAGGAGTAGAGGCAACTAACAATTTAATTTATTTATTTATTTTGTTGTTTTACTTAGGATTTCTACTCATTTTAAAATAAATATTTGTAATTTATATCTTTTCTAAACTTATTCCTTTCATAATAATGTAAATGAGCTCAAAATAATATATTGGCATAATTTGTTCAAGGTGTTCTTTAATATTAAAAAAATATTCTAGCTACAGTCATGCTTCTTTTTTATTTCCATAGTGTTTATTTAGGTGTCTCTATTTTTATTTAATTATTCTCTTCTGCCCTTTGTCTTTTTCACGAATTTTGCTGCTGATGCTGTTGTTTTTGCTGTTGTCTTTAGAACCAGCTTTTGGTTTGTTGATGGCAGGGGACATTGCTGTTTGCCACTTTGTATCCATCCCATTTCATCATTTACAAAAGAGTTCCAGGTCATTCAGTTATCTATTCCTTTCCATACTACAGAACTCAGAGAAGCTGACCCTAGACTCATCTATAGAATAGAACTCATTAGGTCAGGGTCAATTCTATCTTCTTAGACAGTGATTAATTCTCAAATGACTCTGTGACACACTTGGCTCAAAGTGATTCCAACTGATATTTGCAAAGTAATTATTTTTTTTCCTTACAGTGAGCTATTGGAAGATACTTTTCCTTCTTCTTGGATTTGTCCTACATGAATATGAGGCCTGGAAATGTTGCAATATCTAATTAACTGTCTGAAGATAAAGCCAAGACATGGATGGGGAGAAGCAAGAGAAATGGAGAAAAATGGGCCTGAAGTCACTACAAAAAGTAGCATTGAATCCCTTTCTAACTTTGCCTGTATGTGCAAGTGTGATGATTAATTTTATGTTTCAACATGGCTAGACTATGTTGATGAGTTGTTTGGTCAAATACTAGTCCAGATATTGCTGTAAAGGTAGCTTCTAGAAATGATTAACATTTAAAATCAGTTGACTTTAAGTGAAGCAGATTGCCTTTCATAATGTGAGTGAGGGTCATCTAATTAGCTGAAGACCTTAAAAGCAAAGACTGTGGTTTCCCAGAGAAGAAGGAATTCTACTTCCTGACTGTGACATACAAATTCTGCTTGAGTTTCTAGCTTTTGGCCTCAAGACTGAAACACAAACTGTTACTTGAATCTTTAGGCTCCCAGTTTTCCCTACAGATTTCAGACTTGCCAGCCCCTTCAACTGTGTGAGCCAATTCCTTAAAATAAAAATCTCTCTCTCTCTCCATGTATATTTATATAAGTTTTTATCCTTGTAGTTCCTTTATTTCCTTCTTTTATTAATTTCTCTTTTTACTTTTATTATTCTACTTCTTCTATTTCCTTCTGAGTTACTTCCTCTTTTGTAGGTTCTTGAATTAACCTTATTTAATTTCAATTATCTTTGTATTCAGTTTTATCACAAAATATTTCAATTGTTACATTTCTTAGAATTTTTCCATAAATCCCAGATGAATACATAAACTTTGGCGTTAACTTTGGATTTAAAAGATATATTTATATATTTTTTTTCTTTTTTTGCTGAGGAAGATTCGCTATGAGCTAACATCTGTGCCAATCTTCCTCTATTTTGTATGTAGGTTGCCACAACATGGCCAATAAGTGGTGTAGGTCCATGCCTGGGATGATGCAAACCCGTGAACCTGGGCTGCCAAAGTGGAGGGTGCCGAATCAACCACTAGGCAATGGGGCTGGCCTCTGAAAGATATTTTTATGCTAAGGCTATTAAAGGCTTAGGTCTTTGGCTTCAGCGCAGATTTATTAGGCAGTACTGAAATTTAGAAACAATAAATAGGAGAGCACTTCCAGAATGATGTCATAAGAACCTCCAAAACTTTACTCCTCCAAAAAAGCAATGAGAATACTGGTAAAAATTGTCAAAATCAACTTGTATGGAATTCTGGAAATTTAACAAAGGTTGGAAATAATATGAGGAAGTTTGTTCAAGATAAACAGCTAAATCTTAGTAAGACTGACTTTTGTGGCATGTTAAATTTCCCTTTTCCCCTTCCACTGTCTCCAGCTCCAAAAGGGCCTTAGAAATCAACAGTCTTATAATCATGGTGGCCATGAAAACCAGCAAATAAGTAGCCACTAAAGGGAGAAGAATGAGTTTGGAGTTTTCCCAACCACCTATTCCTAGAGAATTGTCATTATTTGACTCATCTGGAAGTTACTGGAAAACACCATACACAAGGCTTGTCTTTATTCGTAGTGACTTACAGCTTGCTCAATGCAAATAGCTTTTTCCCTGGGATATTTGTTGGGAAAAATCAGCGTCAATTGGTTTATTTTTGCATCTGCCTGAGGCAGTGATGTTGTTAGGGCTACCAAGAAACTGATCAAAAAACTTAAAAGGAAAAGATATGAAATTAGATAACCATAAAGGACTTTGAAAAGCTTTGACATGTTCCTGGGAATCTAGAGGACCACATTCACGTGCAGGGCTGCATACATGCAGAAGAAAGACTTGAGAAGGTCCTAATCTTTCATCTCTGGCTGACCTTGAGGCTTTTTGCAAGCAGAAAGTGAAGAATAAGGCAATGTTGTAAACTGCCTGCCAGAGCATTGAATTCACGCCTCAACACACACATAACTTCAGCAAAGTTTAGGACTCTTATTGATTCAGGAAAATCAATATCCAATCATTAGCTGACCACTGACCTAACTGAACAGAGACTTCTGTGGTTGCACATGACAAAAAATAAGAATTTTGCTGAATTAGTATAGCAAAGTCACTAAATGAACAAACAGCAATAACAACACAATAACAAGCGCAATAGCAATAAACTTGGGGCAGGGAGGGATCTGACTTCCAGAGTTGCCATATTATATTACTTAAAGTATCTAATTTTCAACAAAAAATTATGAGACATGCAATGAAACAGGAAAGCATGTCTCCAAACAAAGTCCAGGACAAGACTCCTTCACTGGTGAATTCTACTGAACATTTAAAGAAGAATTAATACCAATCTTTCTCAATCTCCTCCAAAGAATAGAAAAGGGAACGTTTCCAAACTCATTTTGTGAGGCCAACATTACATTGAAAACCAAAACCAGACAAAGACAACACAAGAAAAAAAAAGTTACAGGCCAATATCCCTGATGAACATAGATGCAAAAATCCTCAACAAAATATTAACAAACCAAATTTAACAAAGCATTAAGAGGATCATACACCATGATCAAGTGGGATTTATTCCAAGGGTGCATGGATGGTTCAGCAGACACAAATGAATAAATGTGATTCACCACATTAACAAAATAAAAGATAAAAATCATATGATCATCTCAATAGCTTCAGGAAAATCATTTGACAAAGTTTAACATCCGTTTATGATAAAACCTCTCAACAAATGGGTATAGAGGGGATGTACCTCAACATAACAAATGCCATATACGACAAGCCCACAGCTAACACCATACTCAACTCTAAGATCAGGAACAAGACAAGGGTGCTCATTTTCACCACTTTTATTCAACATAGTATTGGAAGTCCTCTTCAGAGCAATTAGACAAGAAAAAGAAAGAAAAAGCATCCAAATTGGAAAGGAAGAAGTAAAACTGTCACTATTTTGAGATGACATGATACTATATTTAGAAAATCCTAAAGACTCTGCCAAAAATAGTTAGAACTAATGAATAAATTCAGTAAAGTTACAGGATATGAACACAATACACAAAAATCTATTGAATTTCTATACACTAATAATGAACTATCAGAAAGAGAAATTAAGAAAACCATTCCATTTATAGTTGCATCAAAAAGAATAAAATACCTAGGAATACATTTAACCAAGAAGGTGAAAGACCTATACACTGAAAACTGTAAGACATTAGTGAAATAAATTGAGGAAGACACAAACATATGAAAAGATAGTCTATGCTCATGGATGGAAAGAATTAATATTGTTAAAATGTTCATACTACCCAAAGCAATCTACAGATTCAATGCAATCCCTGTCAAAATTTGAAAAGCATATTTCAAAGAAATAGAACAAATAATACTAAAATTTATATGACACCGCAAAAGACCCCAAATAGCCATGACAATCTTGAGACAGAACAAGGATGGAAGCATCATGCTCCTTGATTTCAAACTATATTACAACGGAAAGTATGGCTCATATATAGGAAAAAAAATCAACAGAAACTGTCCCTAAGAAGCCCAGACATTAAATTTATGAGACAAAAAATTCAAATCAATTATCTTAAATATGTTCAAATAACTAAAAGAAATCATACCCAAAGAACTAAAGGAAAATATCTGAACAGTGTCTCACCAAACAGAAAATATTAATACACAGATATAAATTATAAAAATAAACTGAATAGAAATTCTGGAGTTGAGAATTGTAATAAATAAAATAAAATATTTACTACAGTGGTCAGCAGGAGATGTGAACTGGCAGAAGATTTAGTGAACTTGGAGATAGGTTAATTGCGATGATCCAGTCAAAGAACCACAAACAAAAATGAAGAAAAATCAAAAAGCATCAGACGTCTGTGAGATACCATTGAGCATACCCACGTACAAATTTTGAGAGTTCTAGAAGGACAGGATATAGAGAAAGAATACCTGAGGAAATAATGGCCAAAACTTCCCAAATTTGATGTAAAACTGTTAATCTTCACATTCCAAAAGCTAAAAAAACCTCCAAGTAGACAAATTCAAAGAGAGCCACAGCTGGATACATCATATTCAAACTATGGAGAACCAAAATCAAGTAAAGGATCTTGAAAACAGCAAGAGGGACACAACTCCTAACGTGCAAGAGAATCTGCAATAAGATTAATAGCTGATTTGTCATGAGAAACCATGGAGGGCCGAAGACAATGGGATAGCATGTTTAGAGTGCTGCAAGAAAGCGACTGTCAACAAAAATTCAATACACAGAAAAATTATGTTTCAAAAATGAAGCAGAAATTCAGACTTTCCAGATGAACAAAAACTGAAAGACTTTGTCTCTAGCAGATTTGGTTTACAAGAAACACTAAAGGAGTCCTTCAGGCTGATAATGAAGGACACTAGATAGCAATTCAAACTCATAAAAGAAACAACACCAGCAAATGTCATTTTAAATGGCACTTTAAAGATATTTTTCATTTACAACTTTCTCTTTTCCTTCTTATATAAAAAATAACTAAGACAATAAATATGAAACTGTGTTGATGGACTTATACTGTATAAATATGCAATTTTTATGACAATAACACAAGGTAAAAAGAAGGGAATGGAAGTACATAAGAGCAAAGTATGTGGCTAATATTGAAATTAATTTGGTATTAATTTGAACTAGGTATTTATAAATTAAGGTGTTCATTGTAATTCCCAGGTCAATCAGAAAGAAAATAACTAAAATTATATAGTAGAAGAAATGACAAGAAGAAGTGGTACACTATAAAATATTTATCTAACACAAAAAACGACAGCAATGGAGAAATAGAAGAAGAATAAGACATAAAAAGCAAATAGCAAAATGGCAGACATAAATTCTACCTTATCAGTAATTACATTAAATAATGTAAATTAATTTTTCCAATTGAAAGGCAGACAGATAAAATAATAAACATGACCAAACTACATGATCCCTACAAAGAACACATTTTATATTCAAAGACATAAAGAGGTTAAAAAATGAGAAGATTCAAAAGACACATCATGCAAAGATAAAACAAAAGAAAGCTGGTGTAGTTATACTGAAAAAGACAAAATAGACTTTAAGACACTAATTGTTTCTAGGAGCAAGGAAGGATATTTTATCACTATGAAAACATCAATCAATAAGAAAGAGATAACAGTTATAAATGCATATGAAACTAACAACAGAGGCCCAAATTATATGAAGCAAAAACTGACAGAAATGAAGCGAGAAATAAAAAGCTTAACAATAATAGTTGGAGAATTCAATATCCCACTTTCAACAATGGATAGAACAACTAGACAGAGATCAATAAGGAAGACTTGAACAACTCTATAAACCATTTAGACCTAATAAACATCTATAAAACACTCCACCCCAAATAACAGAATACAAATTCTTCTCAATTGTATAGGGAACATTCCTCAGCATAGAGTATATGTTAGGCCACAAAACAAATACTAATGGGTTTAAAATAATTGAAATCATACAAAGCGTATTTTCTTACCATAATCAAGTAAAACTAGAAATGAAAAACAGAATAAATTTGAGAAATTCAAAATTATGTGGAAATTAAAATTACACTCCCAAATAAACACAGAGTTGAAGAATAATCATGTAGGGAATTAAAAAAATATTTGGAGATGAATGAAAATAAAAGTAAAAAGTAAAGCCAACATGATGCAGCTAAAGCAGTGCTAGGAGAAAAATATAGAACTGCAAAAAACCTATATTTTTAAAAATTAAAAATTAGTAACCTAACATTCTACCTTGAGAAATTGGAAAGAATGGAGCAAACTAAACCCAAAGCAAGCACAAAGAATGCAATAATAAGGATTAGAATGGAAATATATGAAATAGAGAATAGAAAAGCAATGGAGTATGTCAATGAAACCAAAAGTTGGTTCTTGAAAAGACCGACAAAATTGACAAACCTTTAGCTATACTGACCAAGAAAGAAAGTGAGAAGACTCAAATTATTAAAATCAGGACTGAAATATACATTATTTTTGGCCTTACAGAAGGAAAAAAACAGATTAAAATGGATTACTATAAACAATTATATTCCAACAAATTACATAACCTAGATAAAATGGACATATTACTAGAAATACATAAACTACTATGACTTAGTCAAGAGAGAATAGAAAGTCTGAATAGACTGAAAACAAGAAAGAGAGTCAATTAGTAAATAATTTTTAAAAATTTACCAAAAAATAAATTACCAGTTCCAGATGGCATTATAAGTAATTCTATCAAATGTTTAAAAAAGAATTAATATCAATTCTCTATAAAATCTTCCGAAAATTAGAAGAGAAAAGAACACTTTCTAACTCATTCTATGCAGCAGTATTTCTCTAGTAGAAAAGCTTGGCAAAGACATACAGGAAAAGACAACTACATATCAATATCTCTTGTGACTATAGATACAAAATCCTCCCCCCTAAAAAATAGCAAACCAAACCCAGCACTATGTAAACATGATCGCAAATCATTACCCAAGAGAGATTTACACCACAATACAAAATTGTTTCAATAGACAAAAATCAGTCAATGTAATATACCATATTAGCAGAATAAAGAAGAGAAAAACATTATCATCTCAATTAATGCAGAAAAAAGCATTTGTTAAAAACCAAGATGCTTGCATGATATAACACTTTACAAACTAGGAAAAGAGGAGAACTTGCTAAACCTGGTAAAAGGCACCTATAAAAACCACAAAGCTAACATCGTACATAATGATGAAATACTGAATGATTTTCTCCTAAATTCAGGATCAAGACAAGGATGACCACTCTCTCCATTTATAGTCAACGTTAAGCTAGAGGTTTTAGCTAAGGAAATTAGGCAACAAAGAAATAAAAAAACATCAAGATTGGAAAGATAGAAGTAAAATAATCCCGCTTCGCGGACGATCTGATCTGATATAAAATGCTAAACACACCACAAAGACTATTGGAAGTCATATGTCCATCAAAGTTGCAAGATACATTATCAATTTACAAAAATTAATTGTCTTTCTATGCCCTAGCAATGAACAATCCAAAAAGGAAATTAAGAAAACAGTTACATTTACAATAGCATCCAAAAGGACATAAAATACTTAGAAATACATTTATCTTATACACTGAAGACTATGAAACACTGTTGAAAGAAATTAAAGTAGATCTGAATAAATGGAAGGTATCTCATTCATTGATAAAAAGACTGAAAATTATTAAGATAGCAATACTTTCTAAATTGATCTACAGATTCAATGCAATCCCTATCAAAATCTAGATGTCATTCTTGCAGAAATTGATAAACTGATCCTAAAATTCATATGTAAATGCAAGGGCCAAGAATAGTAAAAATAATGTTGAAAAAGAACAATAAAGTTGAGGGATTAATGTTTGTTATTTAAAAATTTACTCGAAAGCTATGATAATCAAGACAGTATATGATACCGGTGTAAAGATAGACATATAGATCAATGGAATAAAATTGAGATTCCAGAAGCAAACTTTTACATTCATGATCATTGATTTGTGTATGTGTGTGTTTTCTTGAGGAAGATTGGCCCTGAGCTAACACCTGTGCCCATCTTCTTCTATTTTTTACGTGGGAGGCCTGCCACAGCACAGATTCATAAGCAGTGCATAGGTCTGTGCTGGGGATCCAATTGCCAACTCTGGGCCACCGAAGTGGAGTGCGCAAACTTAACCAGTAGGCAACCGGGCCAGCCCCTATGATCAACTGATTTTTGACAAAGATGTCTAGGCAATTCAGTTCAGGAAAGAACAATATTTTCCAAAATATGATGTTGGGACAACTATATATCCATGAGAAACAATGAAGACAGACACTTTAAATGACATACAAAAATGAACTCAAAATGAATCATTGACTTAAATGTAAGAACTAAAATTATACAACATTTAGAAGAAAATATAGGAGCAAAACTTTTATCCTTGGATTAGGCAATTTTGTCTTAGATATGACACCAACATCACAAGTGATAAAACAAAAAATAGATAGATCTAACTTCATTAAAATTAAGAATTTTGTGCTTTGGAAAACACCACAATAAAGGGCAAAGACAACCCATGGAATAGGAGGAAATATTTGTAAAGGATATATATCAGATAAGGGACTTGTAATAAGAATACATAAATAACTCTTACAACACAACAAGAAAAAGACAAACAGCTCAGTTTAAAAAATGGACCAAATAGCTGAGTAGACATTTCTCCAATGAATATATATAAAAATCCAATAGTGAATGTGTATTTTAATGAACTCTTTTAGTATGCCTAAAATTACCTTATTAATTTCATTCTTAAATATTTATTTTACTGAGTGTAGATTTCTGAATTTACTGTTAATTTATTCTACTATTTCATATATTATTTCAATAACTTTGAGCTTCTATATTCCCTGAAGAGTTGGATGCTCTCATTGTGATACTTTTTCCTATTTAAGTGGCCTATATTATCTATCTCTCTAGACTTTTAATATTTTTCTTGTGTAGTGTCACTAGATGCATACAGGGATTAATTTGGTTTTAGTTATCTTTTTCAGGATACAGAGTGCTTCATTCTATCTTAGAATACATCTTTCCTCAATTCCAAAAAACTCCAAGTTTCTATTTTCAATATTGTCTCTTCAGATGTCTTGGTTTTGTGAAAGAAAAAACTTGAGTTCTAGCTCCATAATATGCATGGATCATGCAGTTTGAATTACTAATCCTCCACATGGTCATGAGAATCCCCACCAACAAGTTACTTTTGTTTTCCATATACTTCTGAGAAAATGGCTCAATTTCCACTTTTTTTTAATTTCCATTTATGATATATTTTCCTCTTTATCTGATACCTGGAAGGTTGCTTCATTTCTTTGATACTCATATGTTTGTATTTGTGTGTGTATATGAATTATTGCATTTATAATAAATATCTATGTATCTATGTGACTGGTTTGTGAGTGCTGTGGAGAGTAGAGGAATTCCACATGATCTCTGTCCACCACATTGATTTTTTATTGTTTACCCCCCAAGTACTTCTACTCATCCTTCAAGTCTCAGTCTTTGATTTCAACATGATAACCATCTCTGAAGAGACAGTCTGTTGCTGAGGCCCTCCTCTGTGTTCCCATAGGTTACTGTGTGCACCTCTAATAGTATATCATATCAACACAACCATAAATTAGTTTAGCTGATCCGCACTGCCAAGATACATTTTGCTAGGCATTAAAAAGTATTCTTTGATATCCTTACAAACATTATGTTCTCTTTACTACACACAGAGAACACCATCTGATTTATATATATTTTAAGTTTCTAAAATAATTAACACTAAACAAATCATTAACAAGTAGTATTATAGAGATTGTATTGTAGAGAAAAATTAATATGTTAAGATTATAATGTCATATCTCCACAATAATCTTTGTTTTCCTGTAAGTTATCAGTCTCTCAGAGGTACAGGTAAAAGGTTGTTCATTAAGGATGGCCTCAACTTCCAAACCAATTTAACTTCAAAGTTTCTGACATTGGTTATTTCTCAGGTGTTGTGACTTTTTTCTCTGTTGCCGCCACACTTGGTGCAAAGGTAATAATTTCCTGGACAGGAATCCAGTTCTGTAACTGTCTCTGTCAGCATGCTGATTTTGCATTGTACCTATAAGACTCAGTAGGATCCATCAACTAAGCTCAGATAGTCCTACCACAATACTTAAATGTGTTCTTTAACTAAAGCATTAGAAACAAACTTAACAACTGGAAATACCCAAAGTAAATTTGTGAGATAAGCATTTTGAAATTACTGACACAGATAATTGTGTATTTCATGCAGGTTTGCCTCTTATTTTACCTGCCAATATCTCTTCACAAAGAATCGTAAATCTGTCTTCTGCTCTGTTGATATTCTTATTAATTTCATTCCGTTCGTTCTCTAGGCAGAGTACTTCCCTTGGCTCCACGGTCATTAGCAAAGATGAACATAGCACAGTAGGTGATTTGAAAAGAGCTTCCAAGTTTAAGGAGGTGATATATTTGAATACCCATATATAATCTAAGGTAGTGAAAAAAAAGATTAAGTGGTAGAAAAAATTAAGGAGAAAGCTCAGAAAGATATTGTCATTGAAGAAACCTGGCTTGGTCACAAAGACCACCTATGATGAGAGCTCACGTAATTACACACACTCATGGGACACAGAAAATATGAATTCAGTAACTGCATCAATGATATTTAGAGATATTCATTTCCAGAGATGTAAATGCTTTAGTTTCTGTTGACTACATTTCAACCTTGTAACAGCAGGCCATTTCCTGGTGTATCAAAACAGAGAGACTTGGGTGATCTTAAGGAAGCATTTCTAGCACAGGATGGAATGAGATTCTACTTTCTCACATACTGAAGATGGACTTACACATCTTTAAAATGCTCAGGAGGAGTAGAATTTTTTATGCTTTTTTTTACCTTGAAATTATGCCCTCTCCCGATTTCCAGGACAAATATCAATACAGAACACTGCACACAAATATTATTTTTAACATGATTTAAAAAAAATCAAATAAAAACTGAATGTTTTATACTCCTTAGAGATTTATAAGCAAAGGTTTGATTTAAGCTTCTTACAAAATTTTGAAATAAATATGACAGTGACATACTAATTTGATTATTCACATGTCCCTTTTTCTTTTCCTTGCAAAAGCCTAGGGGATACACATTGTGGGTGTATCTGTATTTTGTCAGACACAACAATTCAGGACTTTACTTTTTCAAGCTCAGGAAAAATAGGCCTCCTTTGACTTACGTGTACAATGTATACACTAAGTCTTTAGTTGTGGACACTTTTTTATAGTCTCATAAGCCATGTTTAGATGTTGGGACTGATCATGAATCAAAATAAAAAACTTATATTTTAACTAAGCTAATTCCACTTAGTGACCATTAACGATTTATTAAACCTGAAAGTTGGGGTAATTAAAATTTTACTTCTGGCTGTAAGTATTAATTTGAAGATGAAACACATTTGATCCATATGATAATGTAAACATTAAAAAGAAGCAAATTGACAATTCACTTTCATGATCCGGGTGATCTTCTAATGTATAATGATGTTATGATTCATGAGTTCCTCTCAAATGAGGAGGATGTCAAGTCCAAAGACCCCTTCTTATCATTCTGGAGGTAAAAGTTGTTAATAATATAGCAATTCCCACCTCTAGTTATAAAGGTGATATATGCATTTCTCACATCTTAACATTTCTAAAACTTGACTCAGGTAACTTGACTAAACGGAAGCACACCCACACTGAAAGAGAATATATGTGTAACTTTTTCTCCATTAAAATCCCTTTGAATGGGAAACCTGGAGGAGTCTGAAAGACTTCCTCAGTGAAGGAGACAGAGCTGGGAGTCTAGCAAGACCCAGTTGCTAGAGTTCATGAGACAAGGTATTAGAGAGGAGAGAGCTGCATGGAAGGTTCTCTGGAGATCTGTGGAGGGTCATTCTTGAGTATTATTCACTTAAGTACTGATCAATGCATGAGGAAAGCACTTTCAAGCCTGGAGAAAGACTTCCTGAAAACATGAATGGTAAGACTGCCTAAAGTTCACACAGGGCCCAAAATTGTGTGGGCATCACTGGTGAAGAGTAAAAAACTTTATGTCAGTAGCAGGACGTACACTAGAGCTATACTTATCAATCAAGTCTTTCATTTGTGAGTGTGAATACATATCCAAGAATCACAACTATCTGATAAAAACAAATAGTATGAAAACTAAGGAGAAGATTAAACACACATAATGTGCTAAATGAGCAAATATAAAAAAATTAAAACCAGTAGAATTCATGTCTAGAGAGACAGAGTAAAGTAAATAAAGAGGATATCACATCTATAAAACAAGAATAGGCTGTTATATACAAGAAATAATCACCAATCTTGCAAAAAAAATAAATATAATTGCCCCCCAAATCAGTAAAATAGCTGAATAACATGAGATTTATGTTTGAAGACTGGTAACACAGGAGTAGCATGATGTGAGGAGAGAATATAAAGAGAAATTGAAAAAAAATTTATTGATTGATGTGCATCAAATTCACCTGTTAAAAAATAATGAGAGAGGGGTCACCCCTATGGGGTAGTGGCTAAATTTGTTCCCTTCACTTTGGCAGCCCAGGGTTCGTGGGTTTGGATCATCAAGCCATCCTGTGGCAGCATCTCACATACAAAAAATAGAGGAAGACTGGCACAGATGTTAGCTCAGGTACAATCTTCCTCAAGCAAAAAGAGGAAGATTGGCAACGGACGTTAGCTCAGCATGAATCTCCCTCACCAAAAAAAAATAATAATAATGAGAGATTTCCAGTATAATGACAAAAGCTGTTACTTTCCATCCTTTTTCTTGGGAAGTATTTAAAAAGAAGAAACATAATGTGAAACAAAAATACAAATTCAATAGTTGTCAGAACTAGAAAACATTTAAAATTCCAAACACAAAACATGCAAAGCTGCCAAAAACAGTGGAATTGAGAAAGAAGAACTGTAAAAACAATCAGGAAAAGACATTGTGGCTCCTGCTTTCAGAAACAGCCAGTAAAGAATGCTTCTTGGAGGCAAGGTCCACAGAGATGCAGCATCTAAATTACTTGTTTACGATAACAGAGTGGGGTCCAACAGCTGGCAGTAGAAGCTTCCCTGGACCCGCTTTGGTTACAAAGAGCGTAGAAGGTGGAGATAAACGACTCACAGACAAATTATATTTGCAAAAGACTGTCAGCCAAATGGAAGAATCGATTCACACTGTAAACCTCTGCAGTTGCCCCTCTCCACTGGGCAGATCTGAATACATCCCTTTAATGACTGAGTCTTTTGCATTGACTTGATCTGGGCCACATGAAAATCAAACTTATATTTTACTATTACGAACAGCACGGCCACTTCTTCACTACTTATATCAAGAGCTAACCAGTCCACCAAGAGATGGATCCTTTAGGTTTTTAAGGTATGAAGTTAAAACAAGTCCACTGCGTGTGCCTTGTACCCCTTGTCAAGCTGCATGGGATAAGACATAAGACATATAGTCATTTCTCAGAGTAGTCCCCGTGAGGCCCCTCCCCTTGACTTGAGATATTGAGAAGTGTCTTCATTACTTCCAATTTTCGGAGGGAAGGGGAGTAGAATTTGAAGTACTCCAAAAGATCATTACAGAAAAATATTCCATATAGAGCCTCCTGCAATCTCCAATCTCCTCTCATGCTTGATGACAGGGAGGGGCTTATGAGTTATGAGGAGTGTAACTGATTTTTATTTATCTTCTTTAAGCAAATCCCAAAAGGTGGTCTGTCTCACAACGTACTTGGCTTCTTATACCTATTTTATCTTGGCACCTTTAAAATTTAAATTTAACAATAAAATGCCGGCCCAGTGGCGCAGTGGTTAAGTTCACATGTTCCGCTTCTCAGCGGCCCAGGGTTTGCTGGTTTGGATCCCGGGTGCGGACATGGCACCGCTTGGCATGCCATGCTGTGGTAGGCATCCCACGTATAAAGTAGAGGAAGATGGGCACGATGTTAGCTCAGGGACAGGCTTCCTCAGCAAAAAGAGGAGGACTAGCAGTAGTTTAGTTCAGAGCTAATCTTCCTCAAAAAAAGAAAACACAAAAACAAAATAAATTTAATAATAAAGACTTTTGTGAAATATTCCATAGATAGGATGAAGGACTAGCAGCAGA
This sequence comes from Equus quagga, assembly GCF_021613505.1. Classification (NCBI taxonomy): domain Eukaryota; kingdom Metazoa; phylum Chordata; class Mammalia; order Perissodactyla; family Equidae; genus Equus; species Equus quagga. Next base: position 49,458,442 of record NC_060274.1, on the reverse strand, counting down.
AAAGTAGGTATTAAGCTACCTAAACATGAGAAAGCATTTACCATAAATTGCCTGTCCTGAGGGAAGTATCAATATTGGACTAAGTATCCAGAAACACAATAGGACATTAGGAGAACATAGAAGTCTTGGTGGCAACCCAGGTGTAGGGGGTAGTGTAACTGCCTCCCTGACATCCATTTAGCAGGATGATTTAGATGGCTTAATCCCATCCCTAGATCCCCTTGCACATCCCCAAGGCACAGTGATTGCATTAGGGCTGAGTGCCCAACCACATCTAAGACCATTGGCATGTAGTCTGCACATCCTGAATGTTTCAGGGTTGGTATACACATTCAGTTGATCTGCAGTAAAGCAAGGGCTTTTGTGCAGGTGTTAAATATATGATCCTAGGAATTGTTAACATTCATCTGTCATTCATTCATCAACTGTTTGCAATGTGAGGGCACTAATCTTAAAATGAAACTGATAATTCAGAAGACAAAACAGAAGGACATAAAGGAGGTGGATCCTGACTGATGTCACTGACCTAATGTATCAAACCCCACCTGTCTGAAATTATAAGAGTCAGAATTTAATTTATTTAGCTTTACATTGGTTTCCTGTTAAGATCAAAAGTATCCTGCGAGAGCAGTTTCCTGGGTGCTAAACTAGCCTAGAGGTTGGTAGGTTCTGGGTCTAACTGGCAGTATAAATCCTAAAACGTAACTTAAAATGATGATTCAATCACTGACGTCTGCATTTCTGAGGGCGATGTGACTTTAAATTACCTCCACTTCTGTCTTCATGCTGGAGGTGAATGTAGAAAGAACACATAAACCAATAATATACTAGCGGCAATATCGGTCAATATTGGTTCAGAACTAAGGTAGTGGACAGCTTGAAAAAGAGAGAGAAAACACCACTACATGATCTTTGAAAAATAGTGAGTATGGTCTTTAGCTTGAGATTATCTCCCTATTCCAAAATGAGGGAATTGAACACTACAGATTTTATTTAAATCTCTCAAGGTCATTTACTAGAAAAGTAGATCAAGGATTCAAATTCATGTCTATCAAACCCATAGATATCACTTTACCTTCTGTATAACGAGTTCCCTAAAACTAGGACTATTAAGGGTCTCACCAGCAAACATATATCAGGGCTGCAGAGAAGAGTTCCTCTCATCAATTACCTACTGATTGTTTTCCAACTGTGAGAATCAATGTTTCTATTTTAGTTTCTAGCATGTTATCAGGCAGGTATCATAGACAGTTTCAACATTGTCCTCTGAAATGACCTGTTGTCATATATTTAATGATTCCTGTCATATTGACTTTGCCAGAATAGAAGGAAAAGATCAGAGTAGGATGGTGTGATCTGTTAAGGAATACTGGTCATTTTGGGGTGCTCTGGTTCTCCTTGACGTCATTGAAATTCACATAAACTGCTCTCAATGGTTTTTTTCTTTGCCTTTTCTTGGATCCTCTATACGTGTCTCTATACACATGTCATTAACACCAGATGTTGTCAAATCTGATTTTTTTTTATTGGTATTTGAGTTCCTCGTTTATTAGAACTGCTGCTAACATAGCAAAATTCAGAGTAATCTTTCAGGTCTGAATTGCCCATATGCAGTTTGGACAGCCTGTGGATTATGCTTAGTGTAGACTGTGACATGAATTTAGTTTCTTTGAAGTTAATTGTCAGCTCTTACAGCTATAGAGACTGCAGAATAGTCAGCAAAATACTGCAATCACCATCATTAAAAAATTTTGAATGACTGCCTTTAGATGCAGCATAAAGCTTATTGATGTGGGGAGAAAAAAAAGATCATATCAGAATACTGATCATTTATCATGGTACTATTGCCAAGTTTCTAATTATATCTTAAGGCATGGTTTTGTGAAGGAAACCACACAGAACTGAATCTACTGTCAAATTCTACTGATGTTGGTAACAAGAACTGACAGAACAGCATCAAGGCTAACGTGCATTCCATCCATTGTTGTTACTAATAATTCAGTAAACTTGATTATTAAGTAACTCACAGATAAATGACTACACAGAGATCAGAGAAATTCTGACTTGCAATAGCCAAGTAGGGAGGAAAGTGTCAGTATCAAGATAAGAGTTCTGTCAGTTAAATAGTGACAACACTGTCTACAGTTAAAACAGTGAGTAGATAAGAGGCTGAACTGAAAACAGGGCTCCTGTCAGCTCTATAGTACCTACTCAGAAATTAGAGCAGTAATTGTGAGGCCAAGTACTAGCAAGAGAACGAGATGAAAATACTATAAGCTTTAAGAATAAAAAACTGTTTTATAAAAACTTCAATTCATAGAGAACCAATTGTACTTTCTTAACTTCTAAATTCTGTCTCTCCAAGAAATTTTGTTTGTGTGTTTGTAGTCAAATATATGATTGATTTGTATCCTGTGATTTGGGACATCTCCTGTCACCTCCCTATAAGCAATATATCCTAAAGCTAGTGGTTGATATTTGTCCATAATTTCCATCTCATCTATATGTACATATTTTGATCTTTTTCCCTTATGACTCAGATTGATACGGTAATGAATTGACAATTTTTGTGTCTATACTTAAATGTTATTTTATAATAACAGCGTTCCATTTTCAGTGCTTATTCAGAGCTTGATAGCACTAAATTATCTCATTTAAATCTCTCAACATACTTGTGAATTAAATGTGTTATCCACCTAGTTGTCACATGAAAAAGCTTACAATCAGTTTAACAATTTATGCAAAGATAAATAACTAATAAGTGGAAGATCTGGAGCTTAAGCCTACATCTGTTAATGCAAATTTCATGACCTGTCCTCAACTCTGCATGTAGCCTCCCAGAAAGATGGCCTTCATTTCCTTCAGAGTATGCCTTCCAGATACTAAAAAATTTATCAGTGCACCGAATTTCAAGGAAGGAGATATACAGAATAGTTTACATGTCTATCATTTCATTTTACTTTGTGAATTAGCTAATAAAATTTCAAGTTTAGTTGTAAAAAATAAGAAATACTAATATCTTCACAAACATAAGAGAAAAAAATCTATAAGCCTGTAATAAACAATTATCTTCTTATTATATCTTTTATCTTTTGACAGAAGTTGATATTTCTCCATTTTAGGAAATGGAGGTTATGAAAGGATGCTACAATTTAAGGGAAAGAGGAATCTGGGCTGAGGCAGAAAAGCTTACTTTTGAAATTACATCTCACAAGGAAAGTATGAGTGAAATTGCAATGCAAGACAGGGTAAAAAATGTGAAGAACAAATCTCAACCTGCGGGAATAAAATCAGCAATATAGTGGACAACTTGAGAAATTCTCAGAATGGGAACTAAAACACGTGGAGAAAGAAACAACAGATCCAGGTTCTGGTTTAAGGCCAAGCCTCCAACCTGCAATCCAGACTCCAAAACCTCTGCCTTCTCGGCGAGTAACTGTTCTCGCTCCATTGACTGCTGGATCCCTCCCACCATCAAGTAAACCTGTGTAAGATTCTCTAATTTAAAATTTAACTAAGTTCTATGAATCTCATCATCAATGTGAGCCATTGACAGATACTTGCCAGCATTGTCTCAGTCACTCTTCAACTCATGACTCCTCTCACATCACTGAAAAGCTTTGCTAAAGGCATTTTTTAACTTGATATCTTTAAATAAATGAGACATTTTCTAAAGTCTGATCATGCTTGGCTCCTCTATGGCACTTGCCATTGTGAGCCATTCAGTCTTTAAAGCATGTGCTTTCCTTGGTCTTCCTGGTGTGCCAGCTACAACAAAAGCTGTTCTCTCTCATTCTCCTTTGGAAGATCTCCTTTCACCTCATCCCGAAAGTTGGAGTTCATCGTGCCTCTGTCACAAGCCTTCTCACCTCATGATACACACATGCCCTGAATTTATCCCATCCATGACCTCAAGTACCAACATATGCTAGTGGCTCATTTATATAGTTATTCAACATGTGCATATTGAAAGTGTACAAAGGACCAGCCCAAACATCATTCCTGAGTTTAGAACTATATGTCCTCCTATGTATACAGATGAATTTCAGCTGCTTCAAATCTCAATGATCAAATTTTATTGTGTTCCCCACTAAGCCTGCTCCTGCTGAGTGTATTGTGTTTCAGAAAACACTATGAAAGTTGAACTGATTACTCCAGGGATTGTTAAATATCACCCATATATCTCTCTAGCCCTCTAGTAGATCTCTCTTCATATCTAATATTCACACCCATACAGTCTACTTTACTGCCTTTTAAAGGAATACTCTTTCATAAATAAAAATCTGGTTATGCAACTACAATTTTAAAAGTCTTCAGTGGTTTCCCATCTATCCTAAAATGAAACTTCCCATTTTTAATATGGCACACAGGCACATATTACAGAGTGTTTGGCCTCCATTTTTTCTTTATCCTGATCTGATTATTTCACACTCCCTCTCCCATTCAGCAATACTGGGTTATTTTATCCATTGAAGGAACCAGGCCAGTCTACAGTAGAATTTCAGTATTTTCACTATATCACTTTGCATTTCCTAAGCCTATTCCTATCAATTTATTTGTTGCTGTTACTATCCTAATTGGAACTCTTTTTCTTCTATTATAATTTCTAACTAGTTTTTGTTTTTATGTAAGAAACACGTATTTCAATGCCATTCGTAGTTTCAGGGAAAGAGAAGAATCCAATCAGTTGTGTTGAGACTGTTTGAGTAATAAATGAAATTTGATCTGGGCCTGAAGAGTGTTCAGGGTTTTAACAGAAGTGAATTGGAGGAGAGGGTACAGTACAGAGAGACAAGATGAAAGAGGCAGGGTGGATAATGTAAAGGAAAGAGTGGGAAGTTACCTTTAGTCTGGGTAAAGCTGATATGAGTGGGGTGAGCTTGAAAAGATGAGGGACTTTGTTAAAGAGCTAGAATTACTTGTCAACGTGCAGATTAGAGAAAGGATGAGTTTGAATTGTTGATAGTTGATACAACTTTTCATTTTTCTCTCCATTAGAAATAATTAGACCTTTTTGAAAATACAATGAATTTTAAAGATTAAATAATAGAAAACTAAGTCTACTCTTGCTGCTCTCTAATGAGAAATGGGACTTTTATTTGAAAATGAGATTATGATATGATATATAATGTTAATATACACAAACACAAAACTTAATCTCTTTCTTAGAAAGATTTTGATATATAGAAGTTGTACAAAATATAAAGGTGACACACAGTCAATTAAATTTACCCAATAATATTGACAACAGAGATTCTTCTCACCTCTCCTTAGTCTTGCCTCCTCCCTGTATTGACCTCCAATAGCCATAGGAGATCATTTTCTCTGCTGTAATTCTCTCTCTTTATAACTTCTTCCCTTGCAGTAGAATGTATTTCTTATTTCTTAGGACTTGTTGAACCTACTAGATGTTGATGAGTTTAAGGTCAAAAGACATATATTGTACTTTAGTCACTATTGTGCAGGACATAGGGCACCTCTCTGCCCATTGCTCTATAATTTTCTCCAGTTACGTCAGACTATGTATTCACTGTTCCCAATTCTCCTGTGCACATTCACGTTTCTGCTTTTAAACTTCTTTCTTATTCCTCATGCTGCTACCAATTTATTCTCTCTTAGAATTCTCACTCAATGTGATAAATATTTATCATGTGACTTTAAAAACCTTCCATAGGAAAAGGAACCCTCATACACTGCTGATGGGAATGCAAACTAGTGCAGCCACTATGGAAAACAGTATGGAGATTCCTCAAAAAACTAAAAATAGAACTACCATACGATCCAGCCATCCCACTACTGGGTATTTATCCAAAGAGCCTGAAGTCAGCAATCCCAAAAGTCCTGTGCACCCCAATGTTTATTGCAGCACTGTTTACAATAGCCAAGACGTGGAAGCAACCTAAGTGCCCATCAACAGACGAATGGATAAAGAAGATGTGGTACATATATACAATGGAATACTACTCAGCTGCAAAACACAACAAAATCATTCCATTTGCAATAACATGGATGGACCTTGAGAGAATTATGTTAAGTGAAATAAGCCAGCAAGAGAAAGATAATCTGTGTATGACTCCACTCATATGAGGAATTTAAAACTATGGACCAAGAACAGTTTAGTGGATACCAGGGGAAAGGTGGGGTGGGGGGTGGGCACAAAGGGTGAAGTGGTGCACCTACAACATGACTGACAAACATTAATGTACAATTGAAATTTCACAAGATTGTAACCTATCAATAACTCAATAAAAAAAAAGAGAAGAATCAAAAAAAAAAAAAACCTTCCATAGGCAAGTGTCTCCAAAATTTTTACCTCCAATTGGAATCAAATTCCAGACTTTATTTCCAACGGCTAATTAATAATTCTGTATATGTGATGACAATTTCAGTTACTTATTGCTGCATAGCAAACTCAAACAAAAATATAGAGACTGAAACTTACCTTGATTATCATTGCAGAATTATTTACATTCCTCTCACATACAAGGTACATTCACCTCCCTAAAACCTCCTGAATTCTCATCCTATATGGCACCATGCTCAGGTTTGAGGTGCAAGATTTCATCATCTAAATCAAGTCCCACTGTAAATGAGGTTCTTTGCGTGCACGTTTTTTCAAGTTCAGAGATCGATCTGCCTTGCTGCCCTTCACTCCCAATACAAAATGGGGTGACAAAAAGGGGATAACTGCACGACACTCCTGTTCAAATAGGAGGTGTTATGGGCTGGATTGTGTGCCCCCAAAATCCATATGCTGAGGTACTAATCCCTAGTACCTCAGAATGTGACCGTATTTGGAGAGAAGGCCTTTAATGAGATGATTAAGTTAAATTGAGGCCATTAGGGTGGACATTAATCCACCTCCCAATACAGGAGGGAAATATGGGAGACACATCACAGCCACTGGATTGCAGTAGTCTGAATCCAGGCAACCACATGCTGCCAATTTCCCCTTTTCAGGGGCAGAGAATGGTCCTTGGTTAGGAATAATTCCGTTTAATGAGAACGCTTCTTTGTGGCTCTTGGCTCCACCATCTGGGCCCTTTGTGTTCCTGTTCCATAAAAAAACAGAGTATGTTTGCAACTGAGTAATTTTCTAAGTCTGTTTCCTGACCATAGATGTTTGGGATCTCAAAGGCATCTTTTCATTTTGAATTGTTTCCGTCACTTTCAGTCCAAGTAAAATACCTCATTTAATAGTGTTTAGACTTCTATTTATCAAATTACAATCCACTCTATAATATTAAAGCAATACCCATATATCTACCAGATAGGCTTCTCTCAATCTTTCTGATATGTCTTATAGCCATATCCTTGACTTAACCTTTACACTAGCAGCTTCCTGGAATTGCTCTTTGCTCTGGAACCATTTCTTACTTGATCAAACTCTGGATAGTGGGAGAAACTGGAGGAAGCATTTTATTTTTCAACTCAGCAAGTCCTGTGTTGGAAATTCCCTAAATTCTCCTTAAAAACTGATGGCTCCTTTTAAGTCCTTTTTTTCTTCGTTTTGGGTCATATACTTTTTTTTTTTTTTACTGAGTTCATAATAGTTTACATCAATGTGAGATTTCTGTTATACATTATTTCTTGTCTGTCACCAAATAAGTGCTCCCTTTCCCTCCCTGTACTCCGCCTACTCCCGTTCCGCTGGTAACCACTGAAGTGTTTTCTTTGTCCATGTAATTTTTTATATTCCACATATGAGTGAAATCATCTGGGATTTGCTTTCTCAGACTGGCTTATTTCGCATAGCACAATTCCCTCTAGGTCCTTCCACGTTATTGCAAGTGGGACGAATTTGTCTTTTTTTCTGGTTGAGTAGTATTCCATTGTGTATATATACCATATCTTCTTTATCCAGTCATTGGTTGATGGGCACTCGGGTTGCTTCCATGTCTTGGCTCATGTGAATAGTGCTGCAATGAACATAGGGGTGCATATGTTAATTTTGATTATTGATTTCAAGTTGTTTGGATAAATATCCAGTCATGGATTACCTGGGTCATTATGGTATTTCTGTTTTTAGTTTTTTGAGGAATCTCCATACTGTTTTCCATAGTGGCTGCACCAGTTTGCATTCCCACCAGCAGTGTGTGAGGGTTCCCTTCTCTCCACACCCTCTCCAACATTTGTTATTTCTGGTTTTAATGATTATAGCCATTTTAACAGGTGTAAGGTGGTGTCTTAGTGTAGTTTGTTGGATTTGCATTTCCCTGATGATTAGTGATGTTGAACATCTTTTCCTGTGTTTATCGGCCATCTGTATATCTTCTTTGGAAAAATCCCTGTTCATCTCCTCTGCCCACTTTTTGATCAGGTTGTTTGCTTTCCTATTGTTCATTTGTATGCGTTCCTTATATATTATGGAGATTAACCCCTTGTCAGATATATGATTTGCAAATATTTTCTCCCAATTGGTGGGTTATCTGTTTTGATCCTAGTTTCTTTTGCATTGCAGAAGCTCTTTAGTCTGATGAATTCCCACTTGTTTATTCTTTCTTTTGTTTCCCTTGTCTGAGAGGACATGGTATTTGAAATGATTCTTTTTAGTTCGATGTCAAAGAGTGTACTACCAATATTATCTTCCAGGAGTTTTATAGTTTCAGGATGTATCTTCAAGTCTTCAACCCATTTTGTGTAAGGTGTGAGAAAATAGCCTACCTTCATTTTTTTGTGTGTGGCTGTCCAGTTTTCCCCACACCATTTGTTGAAGAGATTGTCTTTTCTCCATTGTATGTTCTTGGCACCTTTGTCAACATTAGCTGTCCATAGATGTGTGGTTTTATTTCTGGGCTTTCAGTTTTGTTACATTGATCTGACTGCCTGTTTTTGTACAGTACCATGCCGTTTTGACCACTATGGCTTTGTAGTACATTTTGAAGTCAGGGATTATGATACCTCCAGCTTTGTTATTTTTTCTCAGGATTGCCTTAGCAATTCGGGGTCTTTGATTGCTCCATATGAATTTTAATATTCTTTGCTCTATTTCTGTGAAGAATGCCGTTGAGAATGTGATTGGGATTGCCTTGAATCTGTAGATTGCTTTAGGTAATATGGACATTTTAACTATGTTTATCTTCCAATCCATGAACAAGGAGTCTCTTTCCATCTCTTTAAGTCATTATCAATTTCTCTCAGTAATGTCTTGTAGTTTTCATTGTATAAGTCCTTCACCTCCTTGGTTAAATTTATTCCTAGGTACTTTATTTTTTTAGTTGCAATTGCAAATGGAATTATATTTTGAGTTCTCTTTCTGTAAGTTCATTACTGGAGTATAGAAAAGCAACTGATTTTTGTAAGTTGACTTGGTACTCTGTAATTTTACTGTAGTTGTTAATTATTTCTATTAGTTTCCAAAGGATTTTTTTGGGTTTTCTATGTATAAGATCATGTTATCTGCAAACAGCAAGTGTTTCACTTCTTCACTCCCTATTTAGATTCCATTTATTCACTTCTCTTGCCTAATTGCTCTGGCCAAAACCTCCAGTACTATGATGAATAAGAGTGGTGATAGTGGGCATCCTTGTCTCATTCCTGTTCTTAGGGGCATGGCGCTCAGTTTTTGCCAATTGAGTATGATGTTGGCTGTGGGTTTGTCATATATGGCCTTTATTATGTTGAGGTAATTTCCTTCTATCCCCATTTTGTTAAAAATTTTTATCATAAGTAGCTGTTGGATCTTGTCAAATGCTTTTTCTGCATCTATTGAGATGGTCATGTAGTTTTTATTCCTTAATTTGTTGATGTGGTGTGTCACATTGATTGATTTGCGGATGTTGAACCATACCTGTGTCCTTGGTATGAATCCCACTTGGTCATGATGTACAATCCTTTTGATGTATTGCTGAATTCAGGTTGCCAAAATTTTGTTGAGAATTTTTGCATCTATGTTCATCAGTGACATTAGCCTGTAGTTCTCCTTTTTTATGCTGTCCTTGTCAGGCTTTGGTGTCAGGGTGATGTTGGCCCCATAGAATGTGTTAGGAAGTGTTCCATCCTCCCTAATGTTTTGGAATAGCTTGAAAAGGATAGGTATTAAATCCTCTCTGAAAGTTTGGTAGAATTCCCTAGGAAAGCTGTCTGGTCCTGGGATTTTATTCTTTGGGATGCTTTTGATTGCTGTTTCAATGCCTTTCTTTGTGATGGGTCTATTCAGCTTGTCTGTTTCTTCTTGGCTCAGGTTTGGGAGGTTTTAAGAGTCTAAGAATTTATTCATTTCCTCTAGGTTACCCATTTTGTTGACATATAGGTTTTCATAGTATTCTCTTGTAGTCCGTTGTATTTCTGTGGAGTCTGTTGTTATTTACCCTATTTCATTTCTGATTTTGTTTATTTGAGATTTCTCTCTTTTTTCTGTGTAAGTCCGGTTAGGGGTTTGTAAATTTTATTTATCTTGTCAAAGAACCAGCACTTTGTTTCATTGATCCTTTCTACTGCCTTTTTTGTTTCAATAGCATTTATTTCTGCTTTGATTTTTGTTATTTCTCTCCTTTTGCTGACTTTGGTCTTTGTTTGTTCTTTTTCTAATTCAGCTAGGTATACTTTGAGATTGCTTATTTGAGATTTTTCTTGTTTGTTAAGGGGTGCCTGTATTGTGATGAATTTCCCTCTTAATACAGCTTTTGCTGCATCCCAAATGAGTTGGTATGACATTTTATCATTTTAATTTGTCTCCAGATATTTTTTGATTTCTCCTTTAATTTCTTCCATGATGCATTGCTTGTTCAATAGCATATTGTTTAGTATCCACATCTTTGTGCCTTTCTCAGCTTTTTTCTTATAATTAATTTCCAACTTTATAGCATTATGATCAGAGAAGATGCTTGTTATTACAATTCTTTTAAATTTATAGAGGCTTGCCGTTTTTCCCAACATATGGTCTATCCTTGAGAATGTTGCATGCTCACTTGAGAAGAATGTGTATTCTGCTGTTTTTGGATGGAGTGTTCTATAAATGTGTATTAAGTCCAACTGTTTTAGCTTTTCATTTAATTCCACTGTTTCCCTGTTGATGTTCTGTCTGGATGATCTGTCCAATGATGTGAGTGGGGTGTTGAGGTCCCCTACTATTACTGTGTTATTTTTGATATCTTCTTTTAGGTGTGTTAATAGTTGCTTTATGAACTTTGGTGCTCCTGTGTTGGGTGCATAGATATTTATGTGTTGTTTCTTCTTTATGGAGTGTCCCCTTGATCATTACATATTGCCCCCTTTGTCTCTCTTTACGTGAAGAGTCTATTTTGAAGTCTACTTTGTCAGATATAAGTATTACAAGACCTGTTTTCTTTTGTTTGCCATTAGCTTGGAGGATCGTCTTCCACCCTTTCACTCAGAGCCTGTTTTTGTCAATGGAGCTGAGATATGTTTCCTGGAGGCAACAAATTGTTGGATCTTGTTCTTTAATACATCTTGCCACTCTGTGTCTTTTATTTAGAGAGTTCAATCCTTTTTCATTGAGGGTGATTATTGATGTACGAGGGCTTAATTCTGTCATTATATTACTCGTTTTCCAGTTTTCCTGCATTTCCTTTCTTTCCTGTCCTGTGTGTTTTGATCTACCCATTGAATTATGCAGTCTGTTATACTGTGTTTTTTATTTTTTTCCTATTTATTTTTTTGTGTCTCTATTCTGCTTTTTAGTTTAGTGGCTACCCTGAAGTTTGTATTCAGAATCTTGTGCATAACATAGTCCATTTTCTGATGGCCTCTTATTTCCTTAGTCTAAACTGATTCAGTCCCTTTCCTCCTCCCCTCCTAAGTTATTTTTCTCATATCTTATTCCAACTTGTGTTGTGAGTTTGTGGTTAAGGTGACAAGATTGTCTTTGTTTTTGGTGTTTCTTTCTGTTTAGCCTAATGCTATAGTTGAATATTTGCTATCCTATTCTGATGCTGTCTATGTATTTGTCTCCTTACTCTGTGTTTTGTGACCCCTTTCTCCCTTTTATTTTTTTTTCAGGTACGAGGACCTTCTTGAGCATTTCTTGTAGGAGGGTTCTCCTGGCTATGAAGTCCCTTAGCTTTTGTTTGTGTGGGAAAGATTTAATTTCTCCTCCTATCTGAAGGATATTTTTTCTGGATAGAATATTCTTGGCTGAAGATTTTTATCTTTTAAAGTTTTGAATATATCATTGTATTCTCTCCTAGCTTATAAAGTTCCTGCAGAGAAATCTGCTGAAAGTCTGATAGGGGTTCCTTTGTAGGTTATTTTCTTCTGCCTTGCTGCCCTGAGTATTCTTTCTTTGTCACTCATTTTTTGCCAGTTTTACTGCTATATGTCTTGCAGTACGTCTTTTTACATTGATAAATCTAGGAACTGTGAAATCTTCCTCCACACATATTTCCCTCTCATTCCCTAGATTTGGGAAGTTCTCTGCTATTATTTCTTTGAGCATGCTTTCTGCTCCATTCTCCTTCTCTTCACCTTCTTTCATACCTTAATTCTTATGTTGCATTTCCTCATTGAGTCAGATATTTCTCGGAGACTTTTTTCATTTCTTTTTAGTCTCAGTTCTCTCTCCTCCTCTGTCTGGACCATTTGAAAATGTCTATCTTTGGTTATGCTGATTCGCTACTCTATGGTGTCCACACAAGCATTCAGGGAATACTTCTTTTGTTTTATCTTGTTCATTGTGCCTTTCACCTCTAATATTTATGATTGATTTTTCTTTATCATTTCAATCTCTTTTGTGAAGTAGCTCCTGAGCTCATTGAATTGTTTCTCTATATTCTCTTTTACCTCATTGAGTTTTTTTGATGATAGCTATTTTGAATTATTGCCATTTAGTTTGCTTATTTCCATATCCTCAGGACTGAGTTCTGGGTCTTTATCATTTTCTCTCTGGTCTGGAGATTTGATGAACTGCCTGATGTTGGAAGGACAGGGCTTTCCCACTGTGTTATTATTCAGTTGCAGTTACAGCCTATCACCACAGAATGGTAGTTGAGAGCTGTGTAGTCTCTGCCCTCCACCTTCAGCCAAGATGGTGCAGTGTGCAGGTCAGGGGAGGGGCACTTTATCCTGTGTCCAGTCTGGTGTTTCCTGATTGGTTATCACTATCTGGTCTCCTGGGTCTTCGTTTGATGAGGTCACCCTGCACGAAAGCTTTTGCCCCATTAGAGGGCTTCCCTCTAGGCTTCAAGGCCCCTAGGGAGTCCTGGGTGATCCTGTGAATGTGTGACTGCTTCCTACTCCCTTGCAGAGCCTCCCAAAGAGCCTTTTGCAGCAACGACTGCAGTCTTTAGGGGAGGGAATGAAGATCTGTCTTACTCCATTCCAGCTCCTCCTAGGGGTCTCCAGCCTCTCTGCCCTTCATCATGTGGCTGCCATGACTCTCTGAGGATTTTTGTGCTTTTAGGGTATTTTCTGTCAGAATATGGTTGCTCCTTTGGGTGTATGTTGGAGGGGAGAGAGTCCCACGCAAGTTCACTTTGCCATGATGCTGAAGTCACCTCTCCTCGGGTCATGTACTTTTTCATAGTCAGTTAAAGGAAGCCAGTTGGTGCTTTCAACATTCTGCCTGGAAGTCTCCTTTTTCAGATCCACAAGTTCATTTTAAACATTTTCTTGCTTACATTTACTGCAAGTAACATTTAGCCAGCAGTTATACCATATATAAGTTGTGATTGTCCCTTTTCTGAAGACTTAAATTGCAATTTTATGAGTAAACATCTCACTGCCTTTCTAGCTTTCACAAACACCCTGCTTTAGGCCTGAGGCTTCTGTCTGGTCCCAAAGCCAACTTCACAAGTACCAACTTCTATTTCGATTATATGTTGATGACTAACAAAAGACCCCATCGTTAATGGCTTAAAATTCAATATCTCTCACAATTTTGTAGGTTGACTGGCTGTAGATTCACATTATTCTCCTATAAACATACACACAGCTGCTCCCAATATTCCCAGGTTCTCATTCCACTAGAGCATCAGGTGAGGAAATAGGTGGTGACTGGACTGCAACATCTGAGATGCTGACTCACTGCAGGCAGTCGGTGCTGGTCTCCACTGGGAGTTCAGCTAAAGCTATTGCCAGGGCACCTTGATTTCCTTCTACCTGAACAAGCCATGTGGCTCAGGCTTCTCATTTCAAGACTAGGTTTGAAAAGGGAGCATGCCAAGAAAAGAAAAAGGAACTTGCTTATCTCCTGTCTCTGACTTGGAAGCTACACTGCATCACCTTCACTCTGTCAATTGAAAGAGCACTAATATTTTCAAGATGTATTTTACTTATCCATTCTCTTGGAAGCCTTTCTAATTAATCTATTAGATAATGGTTTTCTTTTCATTTTAATTAAATGATAATGTTCTTCATGCCCAGCATAGTACTTAAATAATATATTTACTTCTATTTTCACTGGGATGCAAGCAAGTTGAGAAAAGGGCTGTGTGTTATTCATGTTTTTTTCACTAAGTGCCAATCACTGTCTTTTATATGAGTCCTCAATAAGTGATTATTGAATATTTGAGGTTTTAAATTACTGATATTTAACCATGACTTAAACATAAGCTTACAAAATTTAGTGAAAGAAACCTTCTTCATAGAAATATATGTTTTAAATCAACATTTTATTTTAAAACATTTTCAGATTAACAGAAAAATTATGAAGATGGTACAGAGAATTCCAATAGTATTAACATCTTACATTAGTATGGTACATTTGTTACAATTAAGAACCAATATTGATGTATTATTAATTCAAGCCCATATTTTATTCAGATTATCTTAGTATTTACCTAATGTCCTATTTTTGTTCCAGGATCCCATCCAAGATAAGACATTATATTTAGTAGTCATATTCCTTAGGCTCCTCTCAGTTATGACAGTTTCTCAAACTATCCTTGTTTTCGATAACCTAGACAGTGTTAGAAATAGTGACCAGGTGTTTGTAGAATGCCCTTCTCTTAGGATTTATCTGTTTGCTTCAAGATTAGACTGGGTTTATGTGTTTTGTTACATTGGTTTGTACATTGTATCAAGGGTACATAATAATGACATGCCTTATCTCTGTTGATGTTAATTTTGATCACCTGGCTAATGCAGTGTTTCTCAGTTTTCTCCACTGAAATCTTTTCCCTCTCTTTCCACACTATACTCCATGGAGGGAAGTCACTACATGCAGCCCACACTTACGGAGTAGAGAGTTGTGCTCCACCTCGTTGAGGTAGAGTATTTACATCAATTATTTTCAATTTTTCTTTACAGGAGGTCTATCTATTCTCTCCAATTTATATATCTATTCAATCGTTTGTATATATCAGTATGGACTCATGGATATTATACTATTTTAATTATTTCTTGCATAAATTGTTCCAGATTTGAGCATTGGGAGCTCTTTCAGGTGTCTCCTGTGTTTCTTTAAAATATCTCTATCATTGTGGATTCTTTGAAGAATCACTTCCTTACTTTCTGCACTACAAGATACTTTAGATTCATCGTGTATATTTTCTGCCTAGTCCTAGAATCAGCCATTTCTCCTGGTTCCTTTTAATGAAGAATGATATAGAAACCAAATCTGAGTGCTAGATGTTGTTACTGGGTTTCATTGCTTCTAGACTTTCTAGCTGATACAGCAAAATGTGTGCATAATAACCCATGTGTACTCATATATCAATAAATATTTCTGTATGCAGTCATATGTACCTATATTAGGCTAAACATGAGTTCACACACATATCTCCAATATTAGTCCATTACCATATGGATCATTGTACCATCCTCTACTTACTTACCCATAATTTCCAAGCCTAACCATTACAAATCTGGCTCCCACCATCTGCTGTTCATTTACTTAATTGTTTGATTCCAGTGCATGTATGTAGTAGTTTCAGCATTGTTAATTTGTACCCTATGGGAAACAATTTTATCAACTAGAGTATAGTGTCATGTATAATTTATTTCACCTTTAATCTAACAGACTACGTTAATTTCCAAAAATACTTAGGTTAGCACCTTATCCCCGTCTCCTTCAATGAGGTTATTTTATACGTTTGTAATGCATTTAGATTATTTTGTCACATTTGCATTCCATCCCAGGATCCCTGACCTCCTAAATGACTTTTTAAAAATTTGCATACGTTATAGTTGATCCTTTTCTTTTAAAGTTCTGAGTTTTTGACAAATATTCAATATGTTGCTTTACCACTACAGTATCAACAGAATAGCTGCACCATCCTAAAAATCTTGTCCTTCACCTGTTCAATCCCTCACCCTGCAAATTTAGCAGAGACTGATCTGACAGATAATTGAAATCACACAGTGTGTAGCCTCTCAGACTGTCTTCTTTAACTTAATAATATGCATTTAAGTTTCATCCACATCTTTGTGTAGTTGGATAGCTCATATCTTTTTATCTCTGAATAATATTCCATTGTATGTTGTGTCACAATTGTTTATCTATTTACTTATGAAGGATAGCTTGATTGCTTCTGGATTTTGGAGATCGTGAATAAAGCTGTTATTAACATTAGCATGCAAGTTTCTATGTGGACATACACTTCAAATCTGTGGGATAAACATTTAGGAGTACAATTGCTGGGTCATATGGTAAGACCAAGTTTTGCTTTGTAAAAAACAGCAAAATTGGGAAGAAAATTTTAATATTTATTTTAACAATATACATTTTTATTACAAATTTTAATAGAAATGGATTATATTAGAAATGAAATAGAAATATACACTATCAATGTAATACAAAATTTAAATAAATCAGATAAATACAAAGAAGAAAATAAAAGTCATTCGTAATCCGTCATTCAGAGATAATCACACAAAATTTTATCATATATTTATTTATACACATTTTTAACTTTTTTCTAAAAGTAACACATATGGCATTTTTGTACCTCAAATTTTGTGTTGACTCACATGACTCTAAGACTTTTCACCAATAACACCTGAAGAACCCCAAATCCTACCATAACCAATATTCAAGGGCTGGATTCAACTCTTCAGTTTAATTTGTAGGACTCAGTAAATTGTTAGAAAATGATTAAGTTTTTGTGTCTTCAGCTTCTTGTAAAATGTGTGTTATGGTAACATTTTACAATTTCCACTTATAAAACTATAATCAAGTTGTGTTAAATTATAGATGCAAAATTTGCTCAAATTCCATGCAAACAATTGAATGCTCTTTTTTGACATCATTTTGATGGGATTTATATTTTTCCACTGTAAAGATTTTTATATTAAATTCAATTTTTACAGTTACTCAGTATTAAACTGGATAACTTGTGTATATGTTGAAGATTATTTTGGATAACTTATAATAAGTGGAATGTCTGGGAAAAATAAAGAGAACATTAATAGTACATGAAAAAATTTAAAATAGAATGCTTACTTGTATTTACAAATGGATTCTCCTTGACAGTTTCATTTTAATAGTCAATTTTCTGTAACATATTTTCTAATGTTATTTGCTTCGTGATGCATTTATGTGAATGTGCAGATGTTTCTTTTCATAATTACGTATAATTTTTTTCTTATTTTTAATTTTTATTTTTTTTGGATGTACGTCATATTTCGAATTCTGTATACATTACATCATGTTCACCACCCGAACACTAATTATAGTGCATCCCCTCACATGTGACCCTAATCACTCCTTTTGCCCTCCTCCCTCCCCCTTTCCCCAATGGTAACCACCAGTCCAATCTCCAATGCTATGTGTGTTTTTTTTGTCGTTTTTATCTTCTACTTACGAGTGAGATCATATGGTATTGACTTTCTCCCTCTGACTTATTTCACTCAGCATAAGACCCTCAAGGTCCATCCATGTTGTCACAAATGGCCGGATTTCGTCATTTCTTATGGTTGAGTAGTAGTCCATCATGTATAAATACCACATCTTCTTCATCCATTCCTCCCTTGATGGGCACCTAGGTTGCTTCCAAGTCTTGGCTATTGTGTCTAATGCCACAATGAACATAGAGGTGCAAGTATCTTTATGCCTTTGTGTTTTCAAGTTCTTTGGATAAATACCTAGCAGTGGTATAGCTGGATCATATGGTAGATCTATCCTTAATTTTCTGAGGATACTCCCAACTGCTTTCCATAGTGGCTGCACCAGTTTCCACTCCCACCAGCAGTGAACAAGGGTTCCCTTCTCTCCACACCCTCTCCAACATTTGTTGTTTCCTGTCTTGTTAATTATAGCCATTCTGACCGGAGTGAGGTGATACCTCATTGTAGTTTTGATTTGCATTTTCCCTGATAGCTAATGATGTTGAGCATCTTTTCATATGCCTGTTGGCTATCTGTATATTTTGTTTGGAGAAATCTCTGTTCAGATCTTTTGCCCATTTTCTAATTGGATCGTTGGTTTTTTGTTGTTGAGCTGTATGAGTTCTTTGTGTATTTTTGATATTAACCCCTTATCTGATCGTGTGGTTTGCAAATATCTTCTCCCAATTGTTAGGTTGACTTTTCGTTTTGTTGATGGTTTCCTTTGCTGTGCAGACACTTTTTAGTTTGATGTAGTCCCATTTGTTCATTTTTTCTTTTGTTTCCCTTGCCTGATCAGACATGGGACTTGAAAATAGGCTGCTCAGACCAATGTCATAGAGCGTACTGCTTATGTTTTGTTCTAGAAGTCTCATGGTTTTGGGTCTTACATTCAAGTCTTTAATTCATTTTGACTTGATTTTTGTGCATGGTGTAAGGGAATGGTCTACTTTCATTCTTTTGCATGTGGCTGTCCAGTTTTCCCAACACCATTTATTGAAGAGACTCTCCTTTCTCCATCGTATGCTCTTGGCTCCCTTGTCAAATATTAGCTGTCCATAAACGTGTGGGTTTACTTCTGGGCTCTCGATTTTGTTCCATTGATCTGTGTGTCTGTTTTTGTGCCAGTACCATGCTGTTTTGGTTACTATGGTTTTGTAGGATAGTTTGAAATTGGGGAGTGTGATACCTCCAGCTTTGTTCTTTTTTTTTTCAGGAATCCTTTGGCTATTCGGGTCTTTTGTTCTTCCATATAAATTTTAGGATTCTTTGTTCTATTTCCAGAAAGAATGTCCTTGGGATTCTGATTGGGATTTCATTGAATCTATAGATTGCTTTAGGAAGTATGGACATTTTAACAATGTTAATTCTTCCAATCCAAGAGCACGGAATATCTTTCCATTTCTTTGTGTCTTCTTCGATTTCTTTCAACAATGTTTTATAGTTTTCGGTGTACAGATCTTTCACCACTTTCGTTAAGTTTATTCCTAGTTATTTTATTCTTTTTGTTGCAATTGTAAATGGGATTGTATTCTTAATTTCTCTTTATGCTACTTCATTGTTAGTGTATAGAAACACAACCAGTTTTTGTGCATTGATTTTGTATCCTGCAACTTGACTCTATTCCTTTATTATTTGTAAAAGTTTTTTAGTGAACTCTTAGGGTTTTCTAGATATAAAATCATGTCGTCTGCAAAGAGTGACAGTTTCACTTCTTCTTTTCCAATGTGGATCCCTTTTATTTCTTTTTCTTGCCTGATTGCTCTAGCTAGGACTTCCAATACTATGTTAAATAAGAGTGGTGACAGTGGGCATCCTTGTCTGGTTAGTGTTCTTAGTGGGATAGCTTTCAGTTTTTCTCCATTGAGAATGATATTTGCTGTGGGTGTGTCATATATGGCCTTTATTATGTTGAGGTATTTTGCTTCAAAACTCATTTTATTTAGAGTTTTTATAGTAAATGGATGCTGTATCTTGTCAAATGCTTTCTCTGCATCTATTGAGATGATCATGTGATTTTTATTCTTCATTTTGTTAATGTTGTGTATCACATTGATAGATTTGCAGATGTTGAACCATCCCTGCATCCCTGGAATGAAACCCAATTGATCATGATGTATGATCTTTTTAAAGTGTTGTTGTATTCGATTTGCTAGTATTTTGTTGAGGATTTTTGCATCAATGTTCATCAGTGATATTGGCCTGTAATTTTCTTTTTTTGTGTTGTCCTTGTCTGGTTTTGGTATCAGGATAATGTTTGCTTTATAGAAGGAGTTAGAAAGACTCCTCTCCTCTTCAATTTTTTGGAAGAGTTTGAGAAGGATAGGTATTAGGTCTTCTTTGAATGTTTGGTAGAATTCATCAGGGAAGCCAGCTGGTCCTGGACTTTTATTTTTTGGGAGGTTTTTAATTGCTGTTTCGATCTCCTTACTGGTGATCAGTCTATTCAAATTTTCTATATCTTGTTGGTCCAGTTTTGGAAGGTTGTATGTTTCTTAGAATTTATCCATTTCTTCTAGTTTATCCAATTTGTTGGCATATAGCTTTTCATAGTATTCTCTTATTATCTTTTGTATTTCTGTGGTGTCCATTGTAATCTCTCCTCATTCATTTCTGATTTTATTGATTTGGGCCTTCTCTCTGTTTTTCTTGGTGAGTCTAGCTAACGGTTTGTCAATTTTGTTTATCTTTTCGAAGAACCAGCTTTTGGTTTCATTAATTTTTTCTATTGTTTTTTTAGTCTCTATTTCATTTATTTCTGCTCTGATTTTTATAATTTCCTTCCTTCTGCTGATTTTGGGCTTTGTTTGTTGTTCTTTTTCCAGTACCTTTAGGTGCACCTTTAGATTGTCTATTTGGGATTTTTCTTCTTTGTTGAGGTAGGCCTGAATTGCTATAAACTTCCCTCGTAAACCTGCTTTTGCTGCATCCCACAGATTTTGGCATGTAGTGTTTTCAATTTCATTTGTCTCCAGGAATTTTTTAAGTTCTTCTTTGATTTCTTCATTGACCCAATCATTGTTCAGTGGCATTTTGTTCAATCTCCACATTTTTGTGGCTTTTCTGGTTTTCTATCTGCAGTTGATTCCCAGTTTCATACCTTTGTGGTCAGAAAAGATGCATGATATTATTTCAATCTTCTTAAATTTATTGAGACTTGTTTTGTGGCCTAATATGTGATCAATCCTGGAGAATCTTCATGGGTATTTGAAAAGAATGTATATCCTGTGGTTTTTGGATGGAATATTCTGTATATATCTACTAAGTCCATCTGGTCTAATGTGTCCTTTAAGGTGAGTGTTTCCTTATTGATCTTCTGTTTGGATGATCTATCCATTGGTGTAAGTGGAGTGTTAAAATCCCCTACTATTATTGTGGTACTGTCTATTTCTCCTCTTATGTCTGTTAATAATTGCTTTATATATTTAGGTACTCCTATGTTGGGTGCATAGATATTTACAAGTGTTATATTTTCTTGTTGGATTGTTCCCTTTATCATTATGTAGTGCCCATCTTTGTCTCTTATTACAGTTTTTGATTTAAAGTCTATTTTGTTTGATATAAGTATTGCTACCCTTGCTTTTCTTTTCTTTGCCATTTGCATGGAATATCTTTTTCCATCCTTTCACTTTCAGTTTGTGAGTGTCTTTAGGTCTGAAGTGTGTCTCTTGTATGCAGCATATACATGGATCTTGTATTTTATCCAGTTGGCCACCCTATGGAATTTGATTAGAGCATTTAGTCCATTGACATTTAAAGTAGCTATTGATAAATATGTATTTATTGCCATTTTGTCATTTTTTCTTTTTGGGGGGTGTTTTAGTAGTTCTTCTCAGTTCCTTTCTTTTTCTCTTGCTCTCTTCACTTGTGGTTTGATGGCTATCTTTAGTAATATGTTTGATTTCTTTTGTCTTACTTTTTTTCCTGCTTGTTATAGGTTTCTGGTTTGTGGTTACCATGAGGATCCTATTTAATATACTATGCATATAACAGTCTATATTGAGTAGATAAACTCTTTAGCTTGACCTCTTTCTAAAAGCTCTACTTTTTCACTCCCCTCCTCCGACATTATATGTTTTTCACATCATATATAGTCTTTTGTTTAGTGTCTATCCATTTACCCTCTTATCATTGAAATAGGTAATTTTAGTACATTTGTCTTTTAACCTTCATATTATCTTCACAGGTAGTTGATCTGCTGCCTTCACTATACTTTTACCTTACAAGTGATTTTATTGCCTGTTTTTTCTTGTTGTTGTTTTGGGTTTTTTTGATAATTTTTTTTCTTTTATCTCTATTTGTGGTCATTGCTTTCCCACTTAAATAAGTCCCTTCAGCATTTCTTGTAGAACTGGTTTCTTGGTGGTAAACTCCTTTAATTTTTGCTTGTCTGGGAAGCTCTTTATCTCTCCTTCCATTCTGAATGACAGCCTTGATGGATAGAGTATTCTTGGTTGTAGGTTTTTTCCTTTTAGCACTTCAAATATGTCGTGCCATTCTCTTCTCACCTGTAGGGTCTTGACTGAGAAGTCCGCTGACAGCCTGATGGGCTTCCCTTTATATGTCACTTGTGGCCATTCTCTTGCTGCTTTTAGGATTCTCTCTTTGTCTTTAATTTTAGACATTTTCATTATAATATGTATTCGTGTGGGCCTCTTTGGGCTTCTCTTGTTTGGAGCTCTCTGTCCTTCCTGAACTTGAATGTCTGTTTCCTTCCTCAGGTGAGGAAAATATTCCTCTATTATTTTAACAAATAAATTTTCTGCCCCTTTGTCTCTCTCTTCTCCTTCTGGGACCCCTATAATCTGAGTGTCAGTGTGCTTGATATTGTCCCAGAGTTCCCTTACACTGTTCTCATTCTATCTAATTCTTTTTTCTCTTTTCTGATGTGCTTGGGTGATTTCCTCTAATCTTTCATCTAGCTCACTGATCCGTTCTTCTGTCTCCTCTACTGTGCTATTGTGTCCCTCTAGTGAATTTCTCATTTTGAGTATTGTATTTTTCATTTCTGTTTGGTTCTTTTTTATATCTTCCAGTTCTTTGCTGATGTGCTCACTGTGTTCATCCATTCTTCTCCACATTATCTGTGAGCATGCTCATTATATTTTATTTGAATGCTTTGTCAAGGAGGTCACTAGTTTCTGTTTCACTTAGTTCTTTTTCTGGTGTTTTGTAGTGTTCCCTTGCTTGGAAAGTATTCCTTTGCCTCCTCATTATGGCTCTTTCTCTGTGCTGTTTTCTTTGACTAGGTGAGTCGGTTATGTCCCCTGATCTTGGAGAAGTGGCCTTATGTATGAGATGCCTTATGAGGCCCAGCAGTATGCTTCCTTCTCATCACCAGACCATAAGAACCAGGAGTGACCCCTTTGTGGGCTACTTGTGTTCTTCTGCTGTGGCAGGGTTGCTCCCACTGCAGGTACCCAGGGAGTCTGATCTTTCCTTCCCTGTCCAGCTGTTTGTAAATCCGGTTTGGGGGGGCCCTCAGCACTGTTGGCTACAAAGTCTATCAGCACACTCTTATTGCAATTATCCTCTTAATTGGGTTGGTACCCAGTGTAGCTGGTTGCTAGGCTCAGGGGCATACAGTTGTGATAGGCCTGAGGCCAACAAGGCTGTTGTCAGTTCTCTTAGGAGTGCAGCTGAGTGGGGCTAGGCCTTGGCATGGAGGCACTCAGTTGTTTCAGGCTTTGGAAGGTGGGGCTGATCTTTTTTATGGCTATTTGTGAAGCACAAGTCTTCTGCCGCTGATAAGCCTCACCCCCCCACTGGACCACATACACTGTCAACGCAGTCCTGGTCCATGCACACTTTTCAACCCTCTGGAGCGTACCCCAACGCCACACTGCAGAGGCCCCCACCTCTGCCCCAATGCCCACCACAGTTCACCTGGTCGTCACACAGGCCCTGCCCCACAGAGACACCCTTGCCTGCCTGTAGAGGATCAAGGCACTCAGTAAATGCAGGCTGAAAAGTAGACCGAGGGCTTGCTGCTAGGTGAGGCCAGTCCCTAGGGCGGGTTGCTTGCCCTGGCTGAACTGCATTAAATCTGTGCTCTAGTGGGTGTGGCAGACCCCTGGGCTAACAGCTCAAGGGATGCACCTCAATGGCTCCCACCAGTGTCCCTATCAGCACGCCTGGACCAGCTCAGAACAACGGCCCCCACCAATGTCTCAGTCTCTGGACAGCATCCTCCTCTCACCAAGATGCCCCCAGAGCCCACCAGGTGAGTCTTTTTTCAGTGAAGGACAGTCAGCCTTCTCTCTGGTGATTTTAGGTTGCTGCAATGAATGAGTTTCTGCTCGGGCCCTTTAACACATGGATCTTTTTGGCTTTTGGCCGATAGCTTTTCTGGGGTGTCCTCACTGCAGTTAATAGCCAGCAAAGCCAGACAGTAAGAGCCCCCTCTCAGCTGGGCTGAGTACGAAGGATGGTTATAGCAGTATTGCCCCTGCTCACTCCTCCAGGGAGGCCTTGTACCTTAGGGTGGCTCCCGCCTGGCCAGCCGAGAAGCTCCGCTGCTCCCAAAGGTGGCTTTTTTCCTCTCCTGCCAGAGTTACTGCCTCTTCTGCTCTTGTCAGGACCGTCCCTTGTCTTGGGGGTTCTTTTTATCCAGTTTTCAGTTTTCAATCCATGGTGATTCTTCTCAAAATTGTTGTAACCTGGTTGTGTTTGTGGGAGGAGGTGAGTTCAACATCTGCTCACAGCGTCATCTTGATGAGATCTGTCAATTTGTTTCTAAATTAACAAATAAGATTCACTTTTTTCAAAGAATGAAAGCCTCATAGTAATATAGAAGGCAGCAGTAGTTATGAAAGTTGAAGAAATTAGAAATAATTTGAAGTTAATATCACTAAAGTTATCATGAGAGACATAGAATAGGCAAATGTTGATAATCACATGTTATTTTAGTTCAATTAATTCATAGTTGACTCAGACCATGACACAACATATATTGCATGAGTTTATTTTGTCAGAGAAAAGTGAGATTATAATGAGGGAAAACAATAACTCCAAAGTACTTAACCCTCTTTATCTTAAAATGATTGATTGGTGATATTGCAAAGATCAGAGATTCATTAAAATATTGCTGGCAGGAAAAATCTCATAATACATATAAATAGATGAATAAATTTTGTCCAGAAGAAATATTTTGAATGTACAACAATGAAGTGTATTGAAGAATCTAAGTTGGGAGAGCTGTTACACATTCTGTATTTTAAATATTTGAAATATTCCCAGTGCCAATATGTTGTGAATTATTAATAAATGCAAATACTACTGCTATTTTTCTTATTACTTAGAAGGAATGTTGATGCAAAGAGAGATCTGTTGGTTGTTCACTTTGGAAATGGTGTATTTGATAACTCCATCATCATTATTAAGAACGCATAGTTGGGTGGAAAGAATTTCAAAACAGTGATGAGTTCTGTTGAGTGAAGAAAAAGGTTAAAATTGTAACACGTCTGTATCACTTCTGAACAGACAAAGTACACTTTCTCTTTGAACACCCAGAGAAGTATCATGATTCATTTTCACTTCAAAGCAGTATTTTAAAATCATAGTCCTCAAAGCAAATATCAGAACCACCTATTTTAGTGGCAAAACGTACACTATATGAGCCCAATTACAGCAAATATGCAGTACATACACATGAGCGATATATGAGCCCAGTTTACATTACCAAATCTGAATCACTGGAGCTAAGATATGACTATTAGTGCTTTTAATCAGCCTATCTAAATCTGGTTTTATAAATTCTAACATTTGAGTCTTTTAGTTATCAAAGAAGATATATTAATAGATTCATACCCACATCACTTATTTACTTTGGGAATCTAAAGGTTAATTTCTGCCATGGAAATCTGGATCCCATAAATGTGATGTTCGTCTGGTTGCTGATGCCATTCACATGCTCAACATTCAAAAACAATTAAAAGACTTTCTCTCCAGCAAGACATCCAACACTTTCAATATGCATGTCATAACAGAAGATGATTATGATGTTAGTGATGAAAACATAAAGAAGTTCTTTGAAATATATAATCAGAGAGAGAGTGAAGGATGAAAATAATAATGATACGAAAGAAGTTAATAGAATGAAAAGCAAACGTAATAGAATTAGCAAAGTGAAATGTCAGTTTTCTGAAAATATTTAACTTTTTCAAAGCTCTGGTGAAAAGAAGAGGAAATGTAAATATAGCTGTACAGTTGACTTGGCTGGTAGGCAAAGCAGTAAGAATGTGTGGAGCAATCATCAGATTACATGTAAGGGGAGGAAGTATTAGAGGTGAGTCTGATATTAGAGCTGTTTTTCCCTTTTTAGGTGATTGCAACCCGAGTTTGTATAGCATTTGAGGTGAGGAGGCAGGCAGAACTGTAGGTAGGTTTATAGGGGTAGAGTTCAGCACCAGCCAAGGATGAGAGGGCCCAATAAAACTCTCAGGATTTTACTTGGGAACTCAAAAGGTATTCAAATGGCTAAATTGAACTGCTTACAGAGGAATCATATCAGTCCCTCCCTGGAATCTTGTTAATTCACCCTCAGGGTACCTGCTACTATTAGCAAAAATAAGTCGTATCTGAAGTAGGATATCAAATAGAAAATTATATATCTGAACATCAAAATATCAACTGCCTAGGAATTAGTCCAGCAAAAGTTATGCAAGATCTTATAGAGAAAATAATAAAACATTATTAATGCTTAAATTACTAAATACATGTAAAAATATAACATGTTCATTAATTGTAAAAATCTGTTTTAAATATGTCAGCTATCCTCTTATTGATCTAAAAATCAGTGTAGTCACAATGAAAATGCTTAACAGATTCCTTTGCAGAAATTTACAAGCTGCTTCTAAAAGTTATATAAATAAAAGTATATACAATGGGCCAAAAATAGTGAAGATAATCATGATAGAGAATGAGATGGAAGAACATTCATTACCATAAAATCAACACTCACCATAAAGCTACAGTAACTAAAACAATGTGATATTGTCACCAAAACAGGTAAATAGACCAATGGAACAAACAACAACCTGGAAACAAACCCCAAAGTTGGATGGACAGTATTTTGACAATGACTTCATTTGGTTCATGGTCAAAGTGAGTTTACAAGAAGATCAGAAGCATCTATAATCTGTGCCCCACATCTGAAGCACTTGTGAAAATCCAAAGAACACATATTCTTTTAGCTTCTAGGGGTTCAATCTGATTCACTTTTACAAAGATGCAATCAGAGCAGTGGAGAAATCCATAGTGGAGAATCCATAAGGAAATAAATGAATGCATCTACCTTACACCATACATAAAAAATATCTACACAGCTGATTGTGGATTGAAAGGTGAAAGGCAAAATAAAGCTTAGAAGAGATAACACAGTTGATCTTATTGACTGTGGGGTGGGAAAAGATTTCTTCAAAGCTTAAAAAATGTACCAACTATAATGGACAAGCCTGACAAACTGGATCACATTCAAACAAGGATGACTTCTGCATAAGAATTCATCACTAAGATATTCAAAATTAAGTCCCAAAGTGGGATAAATTATTTTTCATACATATATCTAGCAAAGAGGTCATATCCAGATTATATAAAGAATAACAAATCAAGGAGATAAAAGCAGACAACCAAAGAAATATGGGAAATTACTTGAATAGTCACTCCACAAATTAAGTAACAAAAGGTCATTATTTTTTATCAGAAAAATGAAAATTAAATCCTCAATGAGATGCTCACTGTGAAATGGTTAAAATTATAAACATAGAATGTGAAACAAATGGAATGCTCATAGACTACTGTTGGAATATAAATTTTACAAGCATTTTGGAAAACTGTTTTCCATTCTCTCAAAAAGATGAACATATACTTTGATCTAAAGATTACACTTCTTCCTATGTACCCAACACAAATGTATATATATGCACCAAGAATATTCATAGCAGTATTACATATAGTAATGGAAAAAATGGCAAAAAAGAACTAATGATATTTCCTAAAAGATAAAATTGTTTAGCACATTCACAAGTTGGAATACTACACCACAAAGAGAATGATTAACTACAGATAAATGCAAAACATGGATGAATTTCAAAAAACATAATTCTGAACAAAAACAGCAAAACGCAAAATTACCAAAATTTTTTAAATCACATAATCTTTGCATTATGATCAATTATTTTTGGATAGATAAGGTAAAGCGGTTTAGAGCTGTTCTTTTTCCCTTAATGATTTGACTTTTCATGGTCATATCAATTATGAGTTATTTCATCTAAGATACTGGAAGATCATCAACGTTTTTGCATATTATATGGCTTTTAGGAGGTTAATTTAAAATTATTTAGGCTTTTTATATATTTCATAATTTTTCAGGCTCCTGACTTCTAAGCTATGTCTCCTCATATCTGAAGTAAGAAAGTTAAGGTAAATCTTGATTGTTAATTTAGAAGTAAATCGTTAAACAATTATGAAAAGGGACATATCCACATTTACATAAATCCATCACAAAGCAAAGAACATTAGAAGCTATATCACAGAAAATTGACTATTGGAATGATCCCATAGAGGATCATCTACCTATAAACACAAATTAGAACTCCCTCTTTTTTTCTAATTCACATACTATTAATATAGGCTTTGTCTTTTTCTCAGTCATCCCATTTCACGTAATTTATCAAAAAAACAAAAAGCAAACTTTGCTGAAGAGATTTAATGAAATAATATTAATTTCAACATTATGTAAAATATTTTTATATAATATAAAAATTTTAAAGAAGGGAGCTGTTATATAAGAACATTTAATTAATTGTATAATTTGAGAAAATTACACTTTTAATTTAAGATGAATTTTTAAAAGTTTGTAAATGAAAACATTCTCCATAAGTGCATGGGGAAAAATATAAATTGCTTTTCGGAAAGAGAGAGACATATTAAAACTTAATCATTTTTTAATAACAGAATGAGTACTAGAGATGAAACTAAAAAGTCACTCTGGCCACAAAACATTAGTTATGGTGGCTTTTGGTGTTCTCAGTCGTTATTGGGGAAATGTACTGGAGTCATATTTGTTATTCAAATGTGAGAAGTGAGAACACAGTTTGGAGTGCAGAAACATCGTGTTCTTATAAAAATAATTAGGAGTGTTGATAAAAATAAAGAATATAAGCAATCTATCAAAATTTAGCTATGATTATCTAAATTATGAAATTATGGATGTTTTCTTCTTTTTCTCTGTATTTTCCAAATTTTCTATGAGTGAATAAGAAACACAAAAGAATATATGCTGCTAAAATAAATATTAAACTTAATTCTACCCATCATACATCTTCTTTGGTTAAATTTTTAATCCTATATTTAATTCATGTTGTAATTTAACATCATCAACTATTCAACAATTATTTATTAAGAGCTAATAAAATAGATACAGTTATAGTCACTTGGGACTAATTATGAATAAAATATTCTTCGTTTATCAACTTGTACACCATGTCATGAAGAAAAGAACTGAATGCAAATCTCAAGTATGATGCTGGGCATAAAAAATGTTATAATGAAATTAATATGAAATGGAAGTCTTGATTTCTAATGGAGGAATAAAAAACATGTCTTCCAGAGAATGGGGTAGTAAACCAGACCTTGAAAAATAAGAACTCTTTATACTAGCAGAATGTAGGTAATACAGTACGTAGGCTGAGGTATCAGTATTTACTTTTTCATTAATACATGTATTCCAAAAAAATTTATTCAGGGTTGGCCCTGTGGTGTAGTGATTAAGTTCAGTGTGCTCTGCTTTGGTGGCCTGGGGTTTACTGGTTCAGATCCCAGGCATGGACATACACCACTCATCAGCCACACTGTGGCTGTGACCCACATACAAAATAGAGGAAGATTGACACAGATGTTAGCTAAGGGCAAATCTTCCTCAGCAAAAAAAAAAAAAAAAAAAAAGATTTATTTACTACATACTAATTATGAGCCCAGTTACATGATCTCTGTGATGGAATAAAGGTGATGGGAATTCTTTTTGCTACTATTCCCATTGCTAAAGAAAAGTCTGATTGACCCTGACCTTATTTTCACCAATAGAATACATCTGAGGACAAAGCTGAGCCTTTAAAAGATATGCAGCTCCTGTCTTCACTATTTACAATGTGCCCTTTTGCAACCTCACTATCCGGTGAGGAGTTAAGTCACATAAAAGTCATGGACAGGACAAAAACGAATGCTTACTATATGAGTCCATTCACATACATTTCAAAAACCAGTAAGACTAATCTATCACTTTAAAAATCGAGGATAATGGTTGCATTTGGAAGGAAGAAAGGCTGTGATAATGGAAGGGGTATTGGGGCTTCTGGAAGCTGTTAATCTTTTATTATTTCACCTGAGTCTTGCTTACATGGGTGAGTTTCTTTTGGCAAAATCACTGAGCTATACAGTCATAGTTGTAAACTTTTCTATATGTATCATATTCACTAAATGTTTGCAAACAATTACACTTTTTTCATATCCATGAAATTTTGGAAGCGTAAATCTCTTCAAAATAAATACATTGGTACTATAGTCATCTTCATACATGTAATTTTGAATACCAGGCTGAGTGCAAATTGAATTGGGGAAAAATAATTGCTTATTGCATTTATCTTGGGCAAAAAGAGAAAAGAATTAACATTGAGAGCCTGTGGTATACCAGGCATTTTACCTGAAACAGGAAGTATGTCATTTTATTTATTTTTCATAATGATTTCAGAAGTCCCTTCAAGCTGAAAAGTCATCTTATTGTGACATATTGTGTGCAAAGAACAGTATTTAATACTTTAGTGATTGAATAGTTGTGTGTTATACTAATGTCGAGGCTGAGCCCTAAGTGTGATGCTGAATTAAACTGGAAGCAAATGTCACTGGGTGGAGGAGGTGAAGGAAATGTGAGGCCAGTGTAGACTAGATTGTGCCTATGCGCAGTGAGGTCACGACACAGGTTTCTGGAGCTGACCTGGAGATAAAACTGAACCAACACCAAAATTCACAGTGAGGGTATCATTTGATAGTTAAGTAAGAAGATGCTACTGTATTTTTAAAATAACATAGTTTTCTGCCTTTTTTTTTTTTTAACTTCTGGGGATCCTTTCTTCTCCTGTTACTTTCCCCTTTTGTAACCACTTTTGGTCTTAGCCGTTATCAGAAACTCCACTCCATATTTTACTCTAGTCTTTTTCATAGCATATTATTTTGAATTCTCTTCTCATCCTACAGATTTACTTGTAGGATGCAACTTGATCTAGTCCCCACAAATAAAATATTACTTCAAAGTAATAGTTGTGTTACTACCAAGTAGATAAAGCAACAGTGAATTACTTCTATAGAAGAATAATTAAAATTTTCCAGACATGACTTCTGTTCAAGATAGCAGATTGAGCCAACATGCTAGCCTCTTTTACTTTACACAGAGTTTAGAAAACAGGGAAAATATTTTTCATGACCATTGTACAAAACTATTGGAAGATAAGAACGGATGCAATCACCAAACCAAGCATTTTTAGGGATTTTAATCACAGAGGAAGATGTTATCAAATTGACAGAAAAAACAGAATAGAGCAAATCCAAACCTGAAGATTGAATGTGAGTGGGCTGCTGCACAATGATGATCTTCTACATGAGACTCAGGGAAATTACAAATTTCCAGTCAACAGCCACAGGGATCAGCAGTTTGTGTTGGAAAATCATCATGAAATTAATGAAATGATTATCCTTGAAACATCTGGGTCTGTATGTCCCACAACTCCACTTGTTTGTGGGAATCTATTGCCTATGGTATTGGCCTCAGGAAAGAGATGCGTACACTGATCACTAAGTAAATTAGAGCAATTATTTGCAGCAAGTTTCTATTGTGGGTTTGGAAACTTCAGACAGGAACCGAGCCTGAGGTGAATTCAGACATTGCAATGAAGATTAACAAGACTTAAAAAAACAAAACAAAGTACTGTTTTCAGAACTCCTGCCCATGAAAAAAGAAATTCTGACGAATGGGTGAAGGCTTTCTGCATCTTTCCAATAAAGTATAAGTAAAGATTCCCAGGGTATCTTCGGAGTCCACAGTTCCAGATGCTCACTGAGATGAGGTGTTGCCCCACTACTATAAATAGAAGGTTAGATTAATGAAAATACCAGACACAAGAGTTTTCTCATCTAATGGAGACCAAAGGAAGTCAATATAAATAGGATAAAGGGAGGCTAAAGGCAACATATACAGGTCAGATGGTGGTACAAACTTCCAACCTCAAAATTCTCACCAGAGGATGCTCAGTTACAGATGATATTTTGAATGAAGTTTATGTCTGACCTTCAGGATATTCCACTATTCCTTTCCAGGAGCAGCATCATATATCTGAGACTGGACCCATTTTGTAAGTATGCTGCTCTTTTGATGTGTTGAAGGTCATTTCATGTGGTTCCAGTGCATTACAGAAATCTTGCTGAAGACAAGAGCTGTAATGATGGCAGGTGCGTTAAATTACACAGAGAAGTAAACAGAACATTGATTAGCCTCAGACTCTCTAGGAATCCATAGTTCATTCTATGTGTATTCCTGTTCTCAGTTCTGAGAAGCAGGGCATGATTAGTTCCCTTGATAGATATGGGGATCATGCTAACAGATCCTTAGCCCAGCGGGAGAACTTATCCCGTAGGCCTGCACAGCCAAGGGAAACATGCAAAATTAACCACACGACTGATTCAATCACTGGCTTGGAACATAGGATCAAGAAATAGCAAAAAAAAAAAAATTGAGGACATGAAACAGAAAATACAAATGAATGAACAGAAAAACTGACCTCAGAAGAAACAAATAATTCAGGAAAGAAACAAAGAAACAATTAAAACAATTTTCTACTCAGTGCTCTCAGATAGATTCTAAAGTGTTATATATCCTTATCAAAAGAATATTGATATGATGAAATTGGAATGGAGAGCATGAAAAAATTCTTGTAAATTAAAAGTATTGATGCCAATATATTTTTAAAGTAATGAAATGGGTCAAATAAGATAACTGATTTAAACAATGCTATTGAACACAGAGCAAAATAATCAAGAGCTAAAAATTTGAGCAATAAATCAGGCATAGAAGCTAGAAAATGGAGTATTTTTCCATGAGCTGTCCAGAAGAAGAAAAAGAAAAGAAAGAATGATGGAATGATAATAATAATGATCTCATGACACTGAAGAAAGAGGCATAGTAAGCTTTCAGTGAGAAAGTTCATGGCAGGCAGAGCATAAAAAATGAAAAATGGTCCATATCTGGCAAAATTTCAAATTTACATGACTAAAGATAAAGAAATATAACCAGGACAGGAAAATGAGAATCTATCTTTAAATGAATGAGAATCAAGTAAAAAGCTCAGAAAGACACATATATTATAAATAGGTATTCATTCACATCAGAGGAGGCATTGCAGAAAGACGGACAGTATTGAATTTAAAATACAGTCTACCCATGTAGAAACAAACTCATTGGACCCCTGTGCAAAGTTCTATCATCAGGGCTCTCCAAATCCCCCAGTGTTACTTTCCAAGCCTCTGGTGATTCTTGGTTTTGTTTACTTGTGTGTTTATTATCATGCTTGATTGTTTGATATCGTAGTTAGAAAATCTGTCTTCATTCTCTGGAAGCCAGAGCATAAAGAAAGAATTAACTTAATATCTGAAAGAAAATTAAAAATTATCAGGTAAAGTTACAGAAAGTTGGTAAAGAAACTGGAGTTTTTAAAAAAGACAGAGGATAAAGAGCAATCTCCAAACAGTAAAAGCGAAAATAATTACAAATTTAAAGAATGAGTAAATGATTGTATTTTAAGTTATAAAGCAAGCACTTCAAGGAAAATTGAGATGGAACAGATCGTCTAGTGACAGAGTAAGAAATAAGCTGCTTCTTGTAGAGCAGTGAGAAAGACAAGTCTGCTTCTTTTTCCTAATGATGAATGCTCTTGAGATGCTTCAAATTCTTGAAAAAATGGGCATCCTCTATGTTATGCTGTGAGCTAACCACCATAGCAAATGAGTATTCTCCTAGAGATGGTGCTGACAGTGACGTTTCCTGACCATCTTACATGCCTTCTTGATTAGTGTGTGCTGGACAGTGAATTTGTCAGATATAATAGCTGAAGTCATTGACAGGTGAGATTATCTTGGTGTCCCCATCTATTCAGCTTTTAGTATGCTTACATTTAAACATGTTATATAAGCTGTACTGCATTTAAGAAACGATTCATGTGTTTACTGAATAAGTGTCTGAACTGCCATTTCTAGTAACATTTACCCATGAGTACACAAAATTTCTAAATTAGTAATCAATTTGTTTGGTTAAATAAGGACTTATTCTAGCAGATTTAACTGACGAAGAAATAGGTCCTGTTCAGAGGATGATATATATTTATTTTAGTCAGTATCTCTGATCACAATATTCTTGTATCATGGTTAGATGAAAGCTATTCTAACCATAGGGAATTTTCATTAATAGGTCAGTTCATGCATTTATTTACTTCAGTTGAAAAGTATGGCTGTGGTGTCTGATGAAAATGAACAATATCAAGTAGCAAAGAAAGGCCCCTGGGTTGGAATAAGGGAGTCCTTGGTTTCTAGTTTGGGTTCTTCTCCTATTTAGCTTTTCACAGTTCCTTTAAATTCTGTTCAAATTTCAGCATCCAATAATTCTTTGTATCTGTGGATTTTTAATAAATTTAAATACTGCTATTAAAAGTTGCTAAATATCTTATAACTGTAGATCTTAAATTTGAATAATCAGTATTGAAAACTGAATTTTCCCTATGGAGAATTATCATAAAATCTTTTAAAAATATTTTATATATGTAGTTTTTATATACATGAAAAGTACTCTCTTCTTAATTTGGCAATGCCTTTATAGTCAGAGGTCACTCTAAGGATAATTGTGAAATAAGCATTGATAATAATCAAAAAGCTCTCCCTGACCGTATACCTTACTTTCATACTTTTCACACCTAGTTTCATGATGGTGTGATCTTGTGATACTCTATTATCACTGAATCAAAGTCTGTAGATAAAAAGAAGGAGTTTATGTCAGTCATATGCACC
This sequence comes from Equus quagga, assembly GCF_021613505.1. Lineage (NCBI taxonomy): Eukaryota > Metazoa > Chordata > Mammalia > Perissodactyla > Equidae > Equus > Equus quagga. The sequence continues at coordinate 49,423,615 of NC_060274.1, read as the reverse complement.
TTAATATGAATGAATTTGCTAATGCATTACTGCTCTAGGATTTATCCATCTAATTTTAGGGATGACATGAGAAGCTTGATTCTGTTAAAGGAATTTTTAAGCAGTTATAATCAAGTCAGAGGTTTTGGTGGGGAGAAAGGTGAGGCTCAGAATCCATATTCTGAACTTGTGAATTTATGCCATTAAGAAATTTTTACTCTTTTTATTCATTCAGTGTTGACTATATGGTGCTTTATTCCACAGAGGGAGAACAAAAAAAAATTCACATAAAGGGGTAGTTGCTAAACTGAGTAGAGTCCTATTCTTAAACTAGTAAAGCAAATGAACTGCTGTTGCAGAAACAAGCAGGTATTGAGGAAACCCCTTCTCTCAGGGGTCATGCACTCTTAGTTAACTGGAGAAAATAATATACGTCATGCAGAATACCTTTCTCTGAGTTAGCAAGGCATTATAGTACCTGGCTGGAAAATAATGCCTTCTTAGAGCACAGAGGATATTCAGAATATAAACAATTTGTATATACTTTTTTAAAAGAGAATATACTGTATAGGGTTAGAATTATGGAATGAAAGCCTTGTTATGGATTTTCTAATCTGTTTGTGATTCTCTCTTCTGTTATATAACCAAAGGTATTCTCACATAATTTTCTTTCCATAAATCCATCTTCTGAAAGGTTTTGAAACATATTTTCTGGAAAAAGTCTGTGCAAGTGAAAATACTCATATTTATAGTTTATTCAGATATTTTGAATTTGAACTGATTTTTGTAAGACAACAAATGTTACAAGAGTTGAAATATTTCCAGCACAAAGAAAAAAATGCGTTTTCCATGAGAATATTTGCATATCCCTAGTAGTCTAGAGCTGGGGTATGATAGGTAACATGAGAGTGGAGGAGTGGAGGAGTGGAGAGCATAGAGAGTTTACAACATGGGACCTCAATGGTTAGGTGTCAGAATGGGAACTCTCTCCATTTCCCCTTAAGACAACTACAGTAGAAATCAAACTCTCCATTTCTTCAACTTTATATGCAATCTATATATAATCCCTTATATGCATGTTACATTCCTAAATTGAGAAAAAATGGTAAAGAATCATGTATATTATACTATAATAATATTGATATTTATGTTATTACTTATATTATTTTTTATACTTTTTTTATTAAGATTATGATAGTTAACAACCTTGTGAAATTTCAGTTGTACATTATTGTTAGTCATGTTGTAGGTACACCACTTCACCCTTTGTGCCCTCCCCCCACCCCCCCTTTCCCCTGGTAACCACCAATCAGTTCTCTTTGTGTATATGTTAACTTCCACCTATGAGTGGGGTCATACAGAATTCGTTTTTCTCTCTCTGGCTTATTTAACTTAACATAATACCCTCAAGGTCCATCTATGTTGTTGTGAATGGGACGATTTTGTCCTTTTTTATGGCTGAGTAGTATTCCATTGTATATATATACGATATCTTCTTTATCCAATCATCAGTTGCTGGGCACTTAGGTTGGTTCCATGTCTTGGCTATTGTAAATAATACTGTGATGAACATAGGGGTGCATGGGACTTTTGGAATCACTTATTTCAGGTTCTTAGGATAGATACCCAGTAGTGGGATGGTTGGGTCATAAAGTATATCTATTTTTAACTTTTTGAGAAATCTCCATACTGTTTTCCATAGTGGCTGCACCAGTTTGCATTCCCACCAACAGTGTATGAGAGTTCCTTTTTCTCCACAATCTCTCCAACATTTGTCACTCTTGGTTTTGGATATTTTTGCCATTCTAACAGGTGTAAGGTGATATCTTAGTGTAGTTTTGATTTTCATTTCCCTGATGATTAGTGATGATGAGCATCTTTTCATGTGTCTATTGGCCATCCTTATATCTTCTTTGGAGAAATGTCTGTTCATGTCCCCAGCCCATTTTTTGATCAGGTTGTTTGATTTTTTGTTGTTGAGCTATGTGAGTTCTTTATATATTATGGAGATTAACCCTTTGTCAGATAAATAACTTGTAAATATGTTTTCCCAATTAGTGGGCTTTTTTGTGTTTCAATTCTGTTTTCCCTTGCCTTGAAGAAGCTCTTTAGTCTGATGAAGTCACATTGTTTATTCTTTCTATTATTTCCCTTATCTGAGGGGTTATGGTCTCCGAAAAGATTATTTTGAAACTGAAGTCAAAGAGTGTACTGCCTATACTCTCTTCTAGGAGACTTATTGTTTCAGTCCTAATCTTTAGGTCTTTGATCCATTTTGAGTTTATTTTTGTGAATGGTGAAAAAGAATGGTCAATTTTCATTCTTTTACATGTGGCTTTCCAGTTTTCCCAGCACCATTTGTTGAAGAGATTTTCTTTTCTCCATTGTAGGCCCTCAGCTCCTTTGTCGAAGATTAGCTGTCCATAGATGTGTGCTTTTATTTCTGGGCTTTCAATTCTGTTCCATTGTTCTGTGCACCTGTTTTTGTACCAGTACCATGCTGTTTTGATAACTGTAGCTTTGTAGTATGCTTTGAAGTCATGGATTGTGATGCCTCAGGCTTTGTTCCTCTTTCTCAGGATTGCTTTAGCAATTTGGGCTCTTTTGTTGCCCCATATGAATTTTAGGATTCCTTGTTCAATTTCTGTAAAGAATGTCCTTGGAATTCTGATTGGGATAGCGTTGAATGTGTAGATTGCTTTAGGTAGTATGGACATTTTAACTATCTTTATTCTTCCAATCCACGTGCATGGAATGTCTTTCCATCTCTTCATGTCATCATCAATTTCTTTCAAGAAAGTCTTGTAGTTTTTGTTGTAAAGATCTTTCACTTCCTTGGTTAAATTTATCCCAAGGTATTTTATTCTTTTTGTTGTGATTGTGAATGGGATTGAGTTCTTAAGTTCTTTTTCTGTTAGTACATTTTTAGCATATAGACATGCTACTGATTTATGTATGTTGATTTTATATCCTGCAACTTTGCTGTAGCTTTTGATTCTTTCTAATAGTTTTCCTATGGATTATTTGGGGTTTTCTATATATAAGTTCATGTTGTCTGCAAACAGCGAGAGTTTTACTTCTTCATTGCCTCTTTGCATTCCTTTTATTTCTTTTGCCTGCTGAATTGCTCTGGCCAACACCTCCAGTACTATGTTGAATAAGAGTGGTGAAAGTGGGCACCCTTGTCTTGTTCCTGTTCTCAGAGGGATGGCTTTCAGTTTGTGTCTGTTGAGTATGATGTTGGCTGCGGGTTTGTCATATATGGCCTTTATTATGTTGAGGTACTTTCCTTCTATACCCATTTTATTCAGGGTTTGGATGTTGGATCTTGTCAAATGCTTTCCCTGCATCTATTGAGATGATCATGTGGTTTTTGTTTCTCATTTTGTTAATGTAGGGTATCACGTTGATTGACTTGTGCATGTTGAACCATCCCTGTGTCCCTGGTATAAATCCCACTTGATCACGGAGTATAATCTTTTTGATGTATTGCTGTATTTGGTTTGCCAGAATTTTGTAGAGGATTTTTGCATCTATGTTCATCAGTGATATTGGCCTGTAGTTTTCCTTCTTTGTGTTGTCCGTGTCAGGTTTGGGGATCAGGGTGATGTTGGCTTCATAGAATGTGTTAGGGAGTATTCCATCTTCCTCAATTTTCTGGAATAGTTTGAGAAGGATAGGTATTAAATCTTCTTTGAATGTTTATTAGAATTCTCGAGAGAAGCCGTCTGGTCCTGGATTTTTATTTTTGGGGAGGTTTTTGATTACTGTTTCTATTTCTTTACTTCTGATTGGTCTATTCAGATTCTCTATTTCTTCCTGATTCAGTTTGGGGAGGTTGCAAGAGTCTAGGAATCTATTCATTTCTTTTAGGTTGTTCAATTTGTTGGCATATAGTTTTTCATAGTATTCTCTTATGATCCCTTGTATTTCTTTGGTATCCATTGTGTCTTCTCCTCTCTCATTTCTAATTTTATTTATTTGAGACTTCTCTCTTTTTTTCTTAGTGAGTCTGGCTAAGGGTTTGTCGATTTTGTTAATTTTTTTGAAGAACCAACTCATTGTTTCATTTATCCTTTCTACTGTCTTTTTTGTTTCAATATTGTTTATTTCTGCTCTAATTTTTATTATTTCCCTCCTTCTACTGACTTTGGGCTTTGTTTGTTCTTCTTTTTCTAATTCTGTTATGTGTCGTTTGAGGTTGCTTATGTGAGATTGCTCTTGTGTTTTGAGGTGAGCCTGTATTGCAATGAATTTGCCTCCTAGGACTGCTTTTGCTGCATCCCAAATGAGTTGGTATGGTGTGTTTTTATTTTCATTTGTCTCCAGATAATATTTGATTTCTTCTTTAATTTCTTCAATAATCCATTGTTTGTTCAGTAGCAAGTTGTTTAGTCTCCACATTTTTGCTCCTTCCCAGCTTCATTCTTGTAGTTGATTTCTAGTTTCATAGCATTATGATCAGAAAAGATGATCAATATTATTTCAACCCTCTTGAATTTATTGGTGCTTGCTTTGTTTCCCAAGATATGGTGTAGCCTTGAGAATGTTCCATGCACACTTGAGAAGAATGTGCAACCTGCTGTTTTTGGATGAAGTGTTCTGTATATATCTATTAAGTCCATCTGGTCTAATTTTTCATTTAATTCTATAATTTCCTTAATGATTTTCTGCCTGGATGATCTATCCATTGGTGTTAATGGGGTGTTGAGGTCCCCTACTATTATTGTACTGTTGTTGATGTCTCCTTTTAGTTTTGTTAAGAGTTGCTTTAGAAATTTTGGTGCTCCTGTGTTGGGTGTGTATACATTTATAATGTTATGTCATCTTGGTGGAGTGTCCCTTTTATCATTATATACTGCCCCTCTTTGTGTTTCTTTATCTGTTTTGCTTTGAAGTCTACTTTGTCTGATATAAGTATGGTGACGCCTGCTTTCTTTTGTTAATTATTAGCTTAGAGTATTGTCTTCCATCCCTTCACTCTGAGTCTGTGTTTGTCTTTGGGGCTGAGGTGTGTTTCCTGGAGGCAGCATATTGTTGGATCTTGTTCTTTTATCCATCCTGCCACTCTGTGTCTTTTGATTGGAGAGTTCAATCCATTTACATTTAAAGTGATTATTGAAATGTGGGGGCCTACTGCTACCATTTTATCACTTGTTTTCCGGTTCTCTTGCATTTCCTTTGTTTCTCATCCCATGATTTTTGAATTAATAATTCAGTTATGTAAATTTCTGTATTGGCTTTCTTCTTATTTGTAATTTGTGTCTTTATTTTTGTTATTTGTTTAGTGGTTACCAGGTGGTTTGTATAAAATATCTCATAGATGAGATAGTCTATTTTCTGATAGCCTCTTATTTCCTTAAATTAAAACGTTCCATCCCTTTTCTCTTCCCCTTCTAGGTTGTTAGTTTCAGATTTTTTTTCTCTTCCTTCTTGTGTTGCGAGTTTCTGGTCAAAATGACAGGATTATATTTATTCTTGGTGTTTCCCTTCCTTTTATCTTTAATATTTTATTTAACTTTTGCTAACCTGTTCTGATGGAGAGCTGCTACTTTCTGTTTTTGTCCTTCTACTTATCACCTTTGCTCTTGGTTTGTAACCCCTTTCCTTTTTTTGATTTTTCAGGTATGATGGTCTTCCTGAGAATTTCTTGAAGAGAAGGTCTTGTGGCATTGAACTCCCTTAACTTTTGTTTATCTGGGAATGTTTTTATTTCTCCAACGTATTTGAAGGATATTTTCACTGGGTAGAGTAATCTTGGCTGCAGGTTTTTGTCCTTCAGAGTTATGAATATATCATTCCACTCTCTTCTAGCCTGTAAGGTATCTGCTGAGGAATCTGCTAATCACCTTATGGGGGTTCCTTTGTAGGTTATTTTCTTCTGCCTGGCTGCTATTAGTATTTTCTCTTTGTCGTTGACTTTTGCTAGCTTCACTACTATATGCCTTGGGGTTGGTCTTCTTGAATTGATAAAGTTTGGAGATCTATTGGCTTCTGTCACATGAAGTTCCATCTCTCTCCCCAGGTTTGGAAAGTTCTCAGCCATTATTTCTTTAAACAGGCTTTCTGCCCCCTTCTCCTTCTCTTCTCCCTCTGGTATACCTATAATCCTTATGTTACATCTCCTAATTGAGTCAGATAATTCTCGGAGTTTCTTCATTTCTTTTTAGTCTTAGTTCTCTCTCCTCCTCTGTCTGCAGCATTTCTATATTCCCATCCTCCAAATTGCTAATTCTCTCCTCCATTTTATCGACCCTACTGTTCAGAGAGTCAAGATTTTTCTTAATCTCCTCCATTGTGTTCTTCATCTCCAGTATTTCTGATTGGTTCTTCTTTATAGTATCAAGCTCTTTTGTGACATAGCTCCTGAACTCGTTGAGTTGTCTATCTGTATTCTCTTTTAATTTGCTGAGTTTTTAAATAATGGCTGTTCTAATTCATCATCATTTATGTTATAGATTTCATTGTCTTTGGGATTGCTTTCTGGGTACTTGTCATTTTCCTTCTGTTCTGGAGATTTAATATGTTTTTTCATACTGCTGGATGGAGTGGATTTGTGCCTCTGCATAGAGATAGAGTTTAGTTATTACTTCCACTTGTTTCAACTTGTGTGTGGGGAGGAGCAGCTGTTTAGACTGCACTGACCAGGAACTCTGTCAGCTATTGCTGACTGGACCTGGGCCCCTCCTGATGTTCACAGTTGTCCTGTGGGGTCCCTCATCAGCTGTGGGGGCAATTGCAAGGGGGCCTCAGGCTGCAGATGCCTACTGTTGCAGACCACTTAGACACGTTCCCTCCTTGGGGTCTGCAGCTGTGTTATGGGCTTTCCCAGTGGCTGGGAGCAGGATCACCTATAATCGTAGCTCAATCACTGTCACAGCCCACAAGATCTCACTTGTCCACTATAGGTCCCAGCAGAGCTATGGGTATCTTCTGCAGTCTGTGGTTAGCTCACCTAGCTGTGCTACTTTTGCCCCAGGTTCTTCCAGCCTTGTGATTGCCAATCGGGGCCTCTCCACTAGTACTGTGCAGAGGCTTTCACTGAGGCTGCTGTGGGACTGTAGAGTTTCCCCCTGGTCCACGGATCCGGGCTGCTGGTGCTCCACCCAGCCCTGGAACACACCCACAGTATCTCTGGGTGCCTCTTTCCCCCTCTGGGGCACAGCCAGAGTCTGTGAGTCCAGCGGTGGCTGGTGGGCTGCTGCCCTGCCCAGGATCCTCCTCTTTGGGAGCTTCCAGGCATTCTGAATGCTGGGTGGGGCCTCTCTGCTAACAGTGAGTAGAGTCTTTCCCTGCCACCAGTGTGGGACACTGAAGTTTCCCCCTGGGCCATGGAGCCAGGCCGCTGGAGCTCCACCCAGCCCCCCAACCACGCCCATGGGATCTCTGCATGCCTCTTGCCCCCTCTGGCTCACAGCTGGAGTCTGTGAGTCCAGCGGCGGCTGGTGGGCTGCTGCCCTGCCCAGGATCCTCCTCTTCAGGAGCCTCCTGGCTTTCTGAATGCTGGGAAGGGCCTCTCTGCTAATGGTGAGTAGAGGTTTTCCCTGCCACTGGTGCAGGACCCTGGAGTTCCCCCCTGGGCTTAGGTGTAATTGCGGGGGGCTTAGGTAGGGCTGTAGTCACCTGTTTCTATCATCACTCTGCCAGTGCTCACACACTCCCGCCCTTGGTGTGTGGCGATGATATGGGGGAGTCCACTGGAAGAAAGCCACTTACAGGTACTAGGCTGTCTGGGGGTCGGGGGTCAGAGAGTTTTCATCTTTCTCCACCTCCTCCTGGGGGGAAGTCCATCCACCTTCCTATGTATAGCAGCACTGGTCTCTCAGGCATCCTGAGATGCTATATGGATATCCTTTGTTAAGCTATGAATGTCCAATTAGTTGTAGATTTGAAGGGGGAGAGACTAAGAAGACTACTTACTCCACCATCTTGGTGACGTCCTATAGATATGCTATTTTAATAACCATTCCTATTAACCTATTTGGGAATTTTTATATTGTCTTGAACTATATTAATAACATCCTAGAGTTTAGAGAACCAAATCAGGAGAACACTGATTAAGTTACAAAAAGATGGAATGCCCAAATGAAAGTTGTATTAGTTATAACAAAAAGAAAAAAAAGCTGCATTAGTGGTCAGGAGAATTACAGAGTTGCACTAGAGCATGCATCCTCATTTGCCAGGTCAGAATCTTTCTTTATACCATGATGCTCCATGAAGACCTGATAGTAGTAATGGAATCCTTTCAGTTTAGTCCAAATAAGTTTTATACATCCTTTGGTCTCCCAACCCCTGAGTTTTTGTTCCACTGTAATACTCTGGAGTAGGTAATGGTTGAGAATTAGGAAGATGGAGACCCTTAACCTGTTCATTCTAGTTGTTTTGAACTTTGTTTTGAGGAAGACTAGTCCTGAGCTAACATCTGCCACCAATCCTCCTCTTTTTTTTGTTTATTTTTGCTGAGGAAGGCTGGCTCTGAGTTAACATCTGTGCCCATTTTCCTCCACTTTATATGTGGGATGCCTGCCACAGCATGGTTTGATAAGCAGTGCATAGGTTGACACTCAGGATCTGAACTGGCAAACCCCGGGCCACCGAAGCAGAACATGAGAATTTAACTGCTGCGCCACCGGGATGGCCCCTAGTTATTTAAAAGTTGAAGTGGATATAGAATTAGATGTTTATGTGTATTTTTTCTCTTCTTTCAACACTAAATATTTCACTTTCTTCTCGCTTTTTTAGTTTCTGATGAGAAGTCCACTATAATTTTCATCTTTTTCCTCTATAGATAAGATGTCTTTTTTTGACTCCGGTTTCTTTTTAAGATTTTTCTCTATCTTTATTTTCCTGCAATTTAAATATGATATGTCTAGGTATGTGTGTATGTGTTGGTTTCTTGGAATTTATTCTGCTTGGTGTTCTCTGGGCTTCCTGGATCTGTGATTTGGTGTCTGCACTAATTCTGGAAAGTTCTTGGACATTATTACTTTCAAATATTTCTTCTGTTCTGTTCTTGCTACTTCTGATATTTCAGTTGCATGTATGATAGACCATTTGAAATTGTCCAAAGGTTATTGAATGTTCTGTGGTTTTTGTTTCCATTCTTTCATTACTTTGCATTTCAGTTTGGGACGTTTCTATTAACATATCAAGTTCAATGATTTTCTTTCCTTCAGCCATTTCCATTCTACTGATAGGTCTATCAAAAGCATCTCGATGTTGTTGATTCTTTTCTTATGTTCCATCTCTCCGCTTATATTATGCATGTTTTTGCAGATTGTCTCCTACCTAAGATCCGAACCAGCAAACCCTGGACCAGGAAGCAGAGTGTATGAACTTAACCGCTATGCCACTGGGCTGACCCCTCTTAATATCAATGTTTAATAATTTCATTAAACTGTAAAATCTTTTGAAAAGACTCATGGTGCACACGGCATAAAGAAGAAAGTCTGTGTTAAGGTATTAGTCTGTGAATAAAGGTGCATATGTACACGTCTGGATGTCAAGCTATCATGCTACAGTGTACCAAGAAGGCAGTGGCAACATACTGCTCAAGCAGGAACCTCCAGGCAGAAGGGCAGTGAGGGCTTGAATATCCAATCTCTAGCATCTCACCGAGAGGCCTGTTTGGGCCAGGATGAAGCTGGATGCTCTTTGCTCTAATAGAGGGCACTGACATTCTGTTATTTTTCTTTTTGATGGTGTGGATGTCATAGTCACCTTGCACAAGCAGAATGCTTTGTGAGGGCCAATCTGAACCATGTACATCAATTGCTGGTAAAGCCAGCAGCCCAACATGTAAAATCCCTAGGGCCCATGGGGAAGCCACAACCCCTTGGGCTCTGGGGAGGAAGTCTACAAGAGGCTCCTTTCAAGCAGACTCCCTCCCAGTGGGGTGAAGGTGATCTCATTTCTAGCTGTCAGACAAACAAACCAGAGCCAGTCATTGATGGACTCAAGGCAGAATTCTGACTGCTTCCTTTTCTCTCATGCCTGCCATGTTTCTCCTCATGAATCTTGGAGGCAAATAAGTTTTCACTCTCCCAGCCTCCCCTGCCGCTGGTTACTCAGCCCTCAGAACCATTTGTCAGGACTTTGCATTGGAGCTAGTGACACCTGGACAGGAAGAGGCCAGAACTGTCTCCCTTATGGTGGTTGGTGGGGGCTTTCAGGGAGAATGAGCCTCCTGGGACATCAGTGGCAGCTGAACTAGGGAAAGAGCACCCTTGGTGTGGTGTCTTGTCCTTATTGGCTATGGCAGTGGTGCTCTCCATGGGTCATTTAGTGACCTAACTTGGGGCACTAATTCTGGTTAAGTAGCCTGCAACCTGGTTCTCATGGTGAATTTTTACAATAGTTGGTAGAATTATAAAATGTTGAAAGCAATTGCACATGGAACCAATAATGAAAAAGATGTTTCTGAGCTAGTACATTTATGGCAAGGATGGAGGAGAATCATGCTCTACAGACTCCTAATCACTTAGATTTCATTTATACCTACATACTCTTTTTTTAATAATAACTACATTTTTTCTCTCCACTTTTTGTCAGCATTTTACTCATCTTTCAGTGTTTGGTTGCTTTCAGCATGAGTCAGAAAGAACTCCTGAAGCACTGCAACACCTTGGAAATAATATAATTAATATAATTATCATTTAACAAATAGAACATTTTGTGCCAAATATATCTCAAGATGGCTATATTTTGTCCCTGATAAACAAAGTAATAGAATGAAATGAAGATGAATAGCATGGCAGATTATATATATATAATCTACTAAAATGTCCCATCTCCTAATTCATCACCAGCAAAACAGAATGTCAACCTTTGAGCCTATTTAAAAATAGGCATTTATCTTACACATTTTTATTTATTTATTTATTTATTTATTTTTCCTTTTTCTCCCCAAAGCCCCCCGGTACATAGTTGTATATTCTTCGTTGTGGGTCCTTCCAGCCGTGGCACGTGGGACGCCGCCCCAGCGTGGTTTGATGAGCAGTGCCATGTCCGTGCCCAGGATCCGAACCAACGAAACACTGGGCCGCCTGCAGCAGAGCGCGCTAACTTAACCACTCGGCCACGGGGCCAGCCCCTATCTTACACATTTTTATAACAGCAAAGATATTGCAGTTAAAAAACGATTCAACTTATTATAAAAAAAGACATTGCACGAATCTTAGATTAAAATTAAGGTTGACCTGATGAAATCAAATTCTTTTACACAAGACTGAGACAAAGCCTAGCTATTCAAATTAATTTACATTTGCAAAAATAGCAAATAGTCTTTAAAAAAGTTATCAGAGAAACTCCTGCTAAAGACAGAAAGTAAGATGACACTATATCCTTCCTACATGTTATTACCTTATTCGAGTTAACCCGCAAACCTCCCTGTGACACAGGCGCTACGTTTTTGAGTGTTTTAGAGGTCGCCTAACCCCTGAGCACTTTTCTCACAGCCATTGTAGGAAACAGAGAGCACAGTTAGGGAGAGGGACATCACTGCATAATACGTGAAGAGAGAGATGCAGGGAGGGGTGTTTGTCAGCAAGAAAATCTTGCACTAGTAGTTGGTGAGAGGAAAGAACAGGTCGCTAATTCCATGCTGACTCCGTATTGTATGTTGTTATGGTTCAGCGTCAGCGTAGGTAAGGGCCAGTTCTGTTTGTGGGATCCAACTACTCTGCAGCGATGTCTGCCAGACCCCTCAGTGGATGAAATCGTGTGTACAAACTAGCTCTTCACCTAAGGAAATGAACAGAGCTGTGAGAAATCCACAGGTCTGGGGAAATCCAATGTCTGGCTGGATATCTATTCCATGTAAATATAATGAGAGAAAAATGACCTTGAGATGTATGAAACCAAATTTACTGCAGAATAGGCAAAGGAAGAATTCTCTCATTATTGAAAAATACATCTGTGAAAATAATTTCATCCTAGGCATCATAAAATAATTTCAGCAAGCTATTTGACTTCCTTAATAGAATAGAAGAAGGCATAACCCCTTGGAATAAGACCAAAAAACTGTAGGGAGAGAATAACTTAAGATGAAAAGAGAGTATAGTGCAATGAATGAAAATCATATGAGAGGCAAAGACTGAAAGCTCATGTTAATGGGGAACAGGTGAGAAAAGAATGGCTACTCAGAAGCAGAAACATCAAAGAACAAGATAAAAATCCTCGATGGAGATGGCATATAGAGAGAATTGATTCAAAAAATGATAACACTGGAATAGGTTAAAAAGTTGAAAATTTCTCTAAGAAAGCAGAGGAAAATTAGAACAATTTAAAATGGTGAGAGAAAAGACGACATACAGACACTGAGGCCAGAGAACAGACATTTAAATTAAAAAATTAGTTTATGGAGATAAAATCTCAATAATTGCAATGAAAACAATTAAAGAAGAATGAAATTGAATATAACCTATAGAATAGTAGGGAAAAAAACATGAGTTATGTTCTAAAACAATCCAAATTATATTTTAATTTTCTATTTTTACTTATAGCATTTTTAAAAGTGTTTTAACGTTTTATTTAAATTTTATTGTATTTTCAAATTTGTATGGCATTAGAGAAAACTCAACTGGAAAAGTTCTTCCTACAAACCTAAATTTTAAAAATTTTATAAAATTTTTTTTTTTTTATTTAACAAGAGATAGATGCTGAGGTGGTGATTTGTGCTAGTCTCACTTCACTCCCAGTGGAACCGTTGATGTTAGGCTTATGTGACTGGCCCTGGCTAATGAGTTGGGAGATGGAACCTGAAAGAGACAGAGTCCGCAACCACATCCCGGATTTCCTGCTTGAGAGATCATGGAAACAAGTGTCTGCGAGGGGAAGGCGTGCTGTGGACCCTCATGCAAGGGAACATGAGAGAGGATAAAGTGTCTTTGTGTTCAGACATTAAGATTCATGCCTGTTTCTCGCCACAACATAACTTAGCCTGGCTAATGTTCACGCTTCGTGCAGAAAACATGAAAAAAAGACAAACGCCCCCAAGGGAAAATCTCTAATCCCATCTCCCAACAGTAAGCTTCATAAATATTTTGGTGTATTTCTTTGCTTATCTTCATTTGCATACTCATATCTATGAATTAAATCCAATAACTGTCTTTTTATTTGTTAACATGATATTATTATCTGTCTAGCATCCCATCACATAGGTGTAAGACTTTGGTTAAACAAACACTTTTTGTTGGCTGTTTTGAATTTTTTCAGTATTTTACCAGGAGGTCAGTACTATTGCCATGTAAAGTTCTCTGAGGGTGCTTAGTGGATTCGGTTCCAGAGAGGGAAAGTGCTGCTACACTTTGCCACCCTTGCTCCATGGTTGCCTTCTTGGGGCTGACAACTGCCTGAATTCTGGTGATGACTTTTCTCTAGGTTTGGCTTTAATGGCTAAGCCTGATGTCTTGTTGTGGAGGTCACTTTTTGCCTACCACTAATGCCCGCCTCGCCATCCCCTAAGGCAAGTCTCAGCCTCCTTTAGTGCAATAAATAATAACTTTTATTTCTTTTCCATCCCACACCAAATACAAGAGTAGCTTATGATTGCTGCTCAGAATCTCTGCCTACATTGCTCCTCCAAATTATTGCAGGGACATGTGACAAAGTGCCAATATCTCTTTCCCTAGAGTCTCAAATGGGCTGCCATCTAAATGCCTCTCTGATTTTGTATTTCTCTTCAAGACAACCCTGAGAGGGAGCTTGTCTTTGACATCGCCTTGCTTGCTTACTCATCCTCCATTCACCTCACTGTTTCTCTTCCTGTCTCTGTCATAGTCTCCTGGGTGCTGTCCAGGACTACCACTTCTCCTTCCCTTTTCCCTAAGACCATTTCAGCAGATGGGATGCACACACAGAGGAAGTGCCTTACTGATAAAATAAGTCAGGAGAATATTTTATTCATTGCACATGAAATGATTATGCAAATAAATAATTACAAGTTTTGAAATATTTCTAAAGTCTCCTATGCTTTTCTTGAACTTTCTCTTCAGTGAATTCCAGGTGCCCATACTAGTTTCTTCATCTCTCTCTCTGTTTATTGTTAGCCCACTCCTGCTTATGTGTAATGCAGATTCCCATCTCTCCTCTTGGGTGGTGCTAGGAAAGACCCATCCCCATTCCCCACGCACAAATTAAGTATTTTATAGCCCAACCCTCTAGAGACAGAATGTGAGTGGATAAACCTGTCAAAAATGTGGCAAGAGTTGTACTCTGATCTTACCTGTTTTTGGTTTATTTCTTTCTATTCTGATCTCCCTGGTAAGAACTAGAAGCTGCTGCTTATCCTAAGAGAGGAATTTCTCAACATCCCTTTTAGGTCTCATCAAGGTCGGAAGGCAAAATCAAAACTGAAAAATAGGTGAATAGAGTCTTCTTGCCCTAAAAGGTAATTAGTGAAGTGACACTAAGTAACACACAATTTAACAGCTTTGAGCTTTACGCTGGATATCTCATCTTTGGAATTTTCTTGGAATACTTCTTATTATTTTTCAAGGAAACATTAGGTCACTGTGTTTGCCCCCTACTTGTAGGAATCAGGTGGCAAAATTACTTAAGTTAATGGCACGATTTAAGCTTAAAAATAGGGATGAGCTAAGAGTGGCCACATAACTTCACAATGACTGCTGCGATTGACTTTTAAAGACACCCCCGCCACCCCATGTCAGCCCCAAGGGATGAACAAGTCCATCCCAGCTCCAAGCTTGTCGGATCCTTGTCCTCTTCCTTGTGGTCTTCAGTAAATGAAGTACTTCAAGTTAGTTTTCTCATAAAATTTTTAAATATAAAGTGACCTCAGTTTTCAACTTACTAATTTCTGGACATTTACCTAGGATATCTGTGCATGAGTGCCTATTTCTATGATTCTTTCTTTTCAAATATTGATAATGAAATCAAGAGATTTGAGTGGGGGTAGTCTGAATGATGATGATTAGCATTATCTTTTTAAATGTGTCTTGAGATTATTTCCAAATATGCTTTAAAAACACTAAACTATAGCCAAAGACTTAAAAAAAGTTATAGTCATTGGAATTTTATTCTTCCTGTGGTTGATGAAATGAGGTTGATGGGAGAAAGAACAATATTGTCTGGAGACCTAAGAATACCTACAGGATAGATTTAGCTATATAAATATATATGGAGAGAGCTATAAATATATATGTAACAATAGTCATATATATATGACTAAACCCTATAATTAACTTGGGTTTTGTTTTCAAACTCTGGGGCAGACCCATAGTAAACTAGGTTCACCACATGGAGACTCATTTTTTGAAGTGATATTGGTTTTGCAGAGGAAGCTAGACAAATATCTCCTTTGACTCTTTCCTCAACAATCAAACTGTATTTTGTGGTTTACCACCCAAATGTTCCAACACACCACCATGGCAATCCCCAGAATTTGTCACCCAGTTCTGGTGTGAAATGGGTCCAAGT
Source organism: Equus quagga (assembly GCF_021613505.1). Taxonomy (NCBI): domain Eukaryota; kingdom Metazoa; phylum Chordata; class Mammalia; order Perissodactyla; family Equidae; genus Equus; species Equus quagga. The sequence goes on along the minus strand of NC_060274.1, from coordinate 49,408,198 downwards.
GCTTCCCACAGACTTCAGAAAGAGAGAAGAATAGTTGTGGCTCTGAGTCACATTTGCAAGAGGCCCACGGAACGCCCAAGTACACACTGGAAAACAGCCCCATAAAATAGGAGGGTGAAGGAAGATGCCTACATTCCCCCTGGATGCCACCAGTTCTGATGGGAATGTGATATGTCTGTTTCAGAGTAAGGAGAGGGCACATTTCATATATAACTTCCAGCAGTGCAGTATAGAGATAATATAATACATCATTGTTAAAACATCTGCTTCCTTTTAAAAATGGCTTCAGGAAGGTTGGAAGCAGAGATTTAGTGTAGATTTAGTTAAATTGGTATTGTCCTTTAAGTCTTGCCCCTATCTACTTCCTGGGATAAACCAAGATTATGTCCTCCTCGATGTGTAGTTGCCAGATTGGAGTAACGACGATTGGAAACGGCATGTTGTTTCCAAATATACTCACCCTCCTAGCACAGAGAGCTTCTTTTATCAACCCTTTATTTGAAAACTGGTTAAAATCTTTCACACAGCTACTGCTAGTAGGTAAAAAGTTGACTCACTTATCAAACATTTTTATAAAAATGAAAAGAAAGTTTAAAATGACCTTTATCATTGTTGGTGCTGTGGAGTTGATTCTGTCTCCTAGCAACCCTGTGTATAGCATAGCTGAACCCTACTGAGTCTTTTTGCACCATTCCTCTCACATTCTGGCACTATATCAGAGGATGCTCCACTACTATTCATGGAGTTTTCATGGCCAATTTTTTCAGAAGTGGGTGGCTAGGGCCTTCTTCCTAGCTGTCTAGTCTGGAAGCTCCACTGAAACCTGTCCACTATGGGTGACCCTGCTGGTATTTGAAATACTTGTAACACAGATTTCAGCATCACAGCAACACGCAGCCATCACAGTATGACAACCGACAGGCAAGTGGTATGGCTCCCTGACCAGAAACGAACCCAGGCCATGGTGATGGGAGTGCTGAATCCTAACCACTAGACCACCAGTGCTGGCTGAAAAATGACAAAAGAGGCAAAATTTGGACAAAAGAGGCAAAATTTGATCAAAAGAAGCAGATCATGAAAGCCTCAGGTCAAGACTACAGTTGGGTATGTCCAGGTGTGTTTTCCCAGTGGGAGGTTGTCCAGATTTAGAGAATTGTATACATTTGAGGAAAATGATAACAGAAAAAAATAGTGGAGTCACGAGATCAAACTTTACCTATTTCAGCATTTTTTCTTACAGAAAACGCTGATAGAGTCATGAAAGTAATCATTTCTGTATTACCTTTGTTAGCTGCATTAGAAAGAAGTAAATAAAATAAAATAACCTGCTGCTGCCATGTGAGTCTCTGCATTATTTGGCAATAGCACCCCTTTTCCTAAAACTGTCATCTCCATTTTAGAGATGTTAAAGAACATTCAGGTCATTCCTACTGTTTTACTTCCTGGAATCCTAAGATTCAGGGCTCAGATTATATGACATTAGGGGGCAGGACTGGGACCCCCAGCTGGACCCTGCTTTGCTAACCTGGGATCTCTCTACAACCTGGGCCTGGAAGACTCTGCTCATACTTGCCTCTTAGCCTTTAAGACTTTATGCTTTAATTGGTGATATTTTGGTGAAAAAATAACATCTTAATTTAGACATTATGAAAATCAATCTAACAAATTAGAGAATGATATGAAAATATGATACATTCTACATTAAGAAGCTACTGAATAATTTCCAAAAACTATCATGGATAAATTGTATAAATAATTTATTTTAAAATGTGATTAATCCCTAAACTTCAACATCATTAAAATTCCTACATCTTTAAAAGAAATAGCTAATGTTAAGTACATTTAAGAATATTTTTATTAAATTAAAATGTAAGAAAGAAAGAAACATAGTTTACAGGACAAAAGGAAGCAGAAGCCACATAAGGACACACAGAGGAAGTTGAGTCAGTGTGTTATTCTATTCAGTGCCTGGTGCATCCAAGAACATTTTTATCAGTGTGAGTCAGCTCCATTAAGAAGAATGACTCCAACACTAAAACTTCAGCAAATCTTTCTAATATAGCATTTTATTGGTGGAATTTGGGCATCAGTGGGTCTAAATTCACTTCTGTGTAGATCCAGATGACCCCTTTGCATCTCTCTTGAGAACAGCTGTTTCTGCATCACAGATGCTAGGAGAAAGAAGAAAAAGCCAGTGTCCTGCTGTGTGCCTGTCCTAATTCTTAACATCTGCAGACCCAGATGAGAGCACCTGGATTCTTATTAGCTCTAAGACTGGAAGAGGCCTATAAAATAAAAGGCAGAGTGTTGTGAAATTCAAAGGAAAGTACTTTCTTGACAGTCATAGTTCTTGTTGGTTTGTAACAAACATATTCAGGCCCCCGTGATGTTGGGCCAAGTGCTATGATGCGATTTAGGGGCTGCATTACAGGTGCATCTTTACAGTTGTAAGAAATCTAAGGAACTGTGTATTTTCAGTGAAACTTACATATTTTCCTATTCAGAACATGGAAGAAACAAACATTTCAGTGGTAGTGGTGGCCTGCAAATAAAAGGCTAACAAATAAATGGACTAGAACATGCTAAAAACACCTGGTAATGTCTGTACAGCCAGCCCTGGTGGTCTAATGGTTAAGATTTGGTGTTTTCACTGCCATGACTGGGTTTGTATGCTGGTCAGGGAATCACACCACCCACCTGTCGATTGTCACACTGTGGCAGCTGCATGTTGCTGTGAAGCTGAAAGCTGGGCCAGCGGTATTTCAAATCCCACCAGGGTCACCCATGGTGGACAGGTTTCAGTGGAACTTCCAGACTAAGACAGACTGGGAAGAAGGACTTGGCCACACACTTCTGAAAAAATTGGCCACAAAAATCCTATGAATAGCAGTGGAGCATGTCTGGTATAGTGCTGGAGGGTGAGAGCATGGTGCAAAAAGATGGGGCAGGGTTCAACTCTGCTGTACATGGGGTGACTCGAAGCTGAATTCATTCTCTGGTGCTAACAAAAACAAGTGTCCTTATAGCAATGCTTTCAAAAAGCATCTCAGGGGCCGACCCCGTGTCTGAGTGGTTAAGTTCGTGCGCTTCGCTTCGGCGGCTCAGGATTTTGCTGGTTTGTATCCTGGGTGCAGACATGGCACCGCTCATCAGGCCATGCTAAGGTGGTGTCCCACATAGCACAATCAGAAGGACCCACAACTAGAATATACAACTATGTGCTGAGGGGCGTTGGTGAGGAGAAGAAAAAAAAAGAGATTGGCAACAAATGATAGCTTGGGTGCCAATGGTTTAAAAAAAAACCCCTCAGGCTCTGATATGTAAATCTGATACCTTTTCCTACACAAATGTTAGAGAAGGAGAGAATAAAGTTAAAACTATAAATCTCTTTAAGGCACAACTTTTCCTCAAAGCAAAGTTACTGAGACTGACTTAAGGACAAAATGATTCTCTGAACTTTTGTTTTTTAAGTATACACATATGTAAAACTGGGGCAGAATAGATGGAAAACTAATCACACATATACGACAGAGTTGATTACCATATATATTACATCTGGATGCATTACAGGTCAATGAAGAAAAGCTGAAAACTGTCATAAAAATAGTCAACTGATTCAACTGCAAATTCACCAAAGAAGTTACCCATCCTATGAAAAATATCTAATGTTATTAAGAAATTCTAAACTCACCAAAACAATAAGATTTTAAGCTAATCAATCAGCAAAAGTAAAATTAATAGTATCTCGACTTACTTAAACAACTCATCTGCAATTCATGTGAGGAACAGTACACACTAAGATATTATTTTAGCGTAAACTGCCTAAAGAAGGGCTTCCTCAGCTAATAACTCTTGGTAGAGTAAGTACTCCAGGGATCAGATGCTACTGCTGAATAGCTTCAGCTTCAGCTACCACAACAAATAAATCTCAACAACAACAAATAAACAAACACTACATCTTTTGATTTTTGACATCTGAATGCATGTAACTATTTAAATATTATGTATTATAAAAGTATGCTTTCTAGAAACTATATAAATTATACTTGCAACAATTTTTTTTCCCAACAGCAGACGGTTGAGTGCAAACATTGTCAGAATTATTATGTGACTCTAACTCCAGTCACACCATAAAATTTTTAATTATCAATCTGTTAATATATTATTGAATAAACAGGGACTCATTGAAGTACTATTTTTAAATTTGAAAACAAACTACCTTCTAGAAAAACATCTTTCAACATAGAATGCTTCTCTTCGCAGATCATTTTGTACCTCAGTATATACATAATCTTAGAAATAGTTCATCTTGGATTTTAAGGATTGGCTTTGTTTCAATTAAGTAGTTTAACTTTTCATTATTATTATTTTTAAAGAAAAAATTTCACGTTTTCATAAATAATAAAATTGGATGGGATAAATACAACATATTCAAGGGTAGGGTTCCCTATCACACTTCCTAATTTCCAACCCTAACTCTGCCATTTATTAACTATGTTTCCTTTTTTAAAATTAAAGTTAATAGCAATAGCTACTTAATATCATTTTCTTAATGATTGAATACATGCGTATATGTAAAGATCTTATCAGAGTGATTGGCCTGTAATAAAATTTGATAAATGTTAGCTTCTAAAAATGTTCACCAACAAGACAACTTTGAATGTAGCCTAAGGAACAGGTCAAGTTTGAGAATTCAAGTCTTTGTGTAATTACTAAAACTTCTGATATCATTAAAGATGTTTGAGCAATATTATTTCTAAGAATCTGTGATGATGTCGTTTATTGTATGAAGGAAAGCCAGCTCTTTTGGACAGGGTGATTCTTTCTGCTATCTATTTCATCATTGATTTAATATACATCTATTGAGCACATTCTGTGTGCTAGATATTCTGCCAGGTTACAAAGATTAAAATATCTACAATACATCTCTTGCCTTTAAGGAGCTCTCAAGCAAATTGAAAGATTAACATGCAAATCCTCTATAGCACAAAAGAATATGAGATCCATTGGATGTTAGGTATTCTTAATCTGGGGACCCTGAGTTTCAAGCCCTTAATTACTATACAAACTTTTGTATGTAAGTGTTTAGGTGGATTTAGGCATCTCTATAATTTTGATTAGATAGAGGCGTCTATGCCTTTACAATAGGATAATAACTTCTGTGTTAGATTTATGTAGAAGATGCAGTTATGGCATCAATGAGACTTTTCAGTGGAGGCAGTCACATAGCTAAGCATGGAAAGAGGACTAAGATTTCACTTGAGAGACAATAGAAGATAATTTCAGACAAAGAGAGCAGCGTGTTCCCAGTGGTGTAGGTGTAAATCAGCATGGCATCTTAGGGTAACTGCAAGCAAGCAAGAATGGATAGTACAAAATGTGGGTGCAGGAAAATAGGGAGACACAAGGATGAGGAATTAGGTTAAGTGTGACTCATAGAAGGCCTTTATGCCATAAACAAACTGGGGTTATCCTAAGGTAAATGGCAACATGGACCAATTTCTTTAGGGACATAGCCTGGTTTGTTTCTCTCTTAGAAATTTGATTCTGAAAAGAGCATTGAAGATGGCTTAAAGCAAGATAGCATCCCAAATAGGATTTATTTACAAATGTCCGTTTCAGATATAAGAGAGGCCTGAACCAAGGTGGTGGTATTGGCGTGGAAAAGAACTTTATGAAACTGGCAGACATTTTATCCTATAGAATATGAGGAAAAGAAAACATGTATCTAAGATGTCACCGAAGTTTCGGGCTTGGTCACCAAATGGATGATGCGACCATTTGCTGAGAAAGAATCAATGATCAAAATTAGGTTTTAGCTGCAGTGAACTCATGTTGGAGCATGTAGCTAGAGGTTGAGAGAATGTACTAAGACAGAACTCAATTATATTCCATCTCAGCTTCTTCTTCATGTTACTTTAGCCTTTCTGAGTCCAATTTCATAATAGGGCAATGAGATACATGGATTCAGAAATCAGACAAAAAATATAGTGTGTAAAAGGAATTTTTTTTTAACAGAGAAATTCCGAAGAAAATGGTGACCAACCAATAATGTGGTGTTTTCATTCTGTGTCATACCAACATGACTGTGTTGGGGGGCAATTCTCCATGACTCTCTTACATTATAGTGTCACACACTGTCATTATTTTGGACTCTCTTTTAAGGATGTTTGCGCAGCTGATAGAGATAGTATCTTCTCTAGAGCAAAGTTCAGAGACACTTATAAAAGATTTGATTTTCCTAAGCTCAGGATTCCTTTCATCTTGTGCAACGAACTTCATGTACAGTTGTCACCTGGTCCCTCTCATGTCACTCTGTGGGAATTGGAGATCACATTACTGGCATTGAAAATGTTGATAATCTGTCTCTAGTTATTGTCATGAGTAATAAAATCCTTTGTCTAAAACTGAGGGGTCTTCAGTATCTTCTGCCAGAATCCCTGAAACTGAGCCAGGCTACCATTTTATCTTGCAAATTGAGTAAAATCTTGGATTCCTTATAGTTCCTGACACATTTCATTTTTAGACATTAAAACAGATTACTTTACAGAAATCTATGCAGCAATCCACACACAGATATCTCCTTTACAAGATACCAATCTTAGCAAAGTCTTCTGAAAACTGGCACATTGTTCTGAATACAAATACCTACTCCTTGGGAGACACCCTATGGGATTGTCTTTCTGCATTAGATCATTTATGTAATCCTGATTCTCCATTGAATTTCAATGATCACTGGATGAGATTTAGTTTAAAAAGAAGAAAATATATACCTCCTCCATAAAGCAAAAAAGACGTTACTAGATTAGAAATATTTCAATTTGAGTAACTTCATAAAAACCTAATGTTCTCATTTTAAACCATTTTCACAGCAATACTGAAATTTCATCATACACAGAATGCTTTCATCCTGTGAAACCAAAGGACAATTTTGTTTGAAATGATGGAAAACCACAAGGGAAACAAAACATGGAAGATGTGTTAGGATAATGCATCTTTGCAATATTAGCTTAGATACAGGTAGAAAAGCTATTCAATGCAGAATTTAAATAGACAATTTTGAACAATATGTTCTTTGAAATAATTGCCTGCTTTTCACCATCGTTACTTGCAATTCCCAATGATACCTTCACACTCTTGTAACAAACCAGAGTCATCATAGCTTAGCATTTTAGAGATTTCCAATATATTGACAAAATAAAACTGCAATGGATAGGTAAGTCCAGAGAGTTTCATAGAATAAATTAATGACAGCAAGAAAATCAGAACATTAGTTATTTTATTATTTTTTTTATTGAGGTAACATTGGTTTATAACATTATATAAAGTTCAGGTGTACATCATTGTATTTCTATTTCTGTGTAGATTACATCATATTCACCACCCAAAGACTAATTACAATCCATCACCACACACATGTGTCCTGTCACCCCTTTCACCCTTCTTCCTCCCCACTTCTCATCTGGTAACCACCAATCTAATCTCTGTATCAATGTGTTTGTTGTGGTGGTGGTTGTTTTTATCTTCTATTTAAGAATGAGAGCATAAGTTATTTGACTTTCTCTCTCTGACTTATTTCACTTAGCATAATACCCTCACGATACATCCATGTTGTTGCAAATGGTAAGATTTCATTTTTTTATAGCTGAGTAGTATTCCATTGTGTAAATGTACCACATCTTCTTTATCCATTCATCTCTTGATGGGCAGTTAAGTTGCTTCCAAGTCTTGGCTATTGTGAATAATAACTTCCATGAACGTAGGGGTGCGTATATCTTTACACATACATGTTTTCATGTCATCCTCTCCAACACTTTTTATTTCTTGTCTTGTTGATTATAGCCATCCTAACACAAATGAGGTGAAATCTCTTTCCAGTTTTAACTGGCATTTTCCTGATAGTTAGTGATTTTGAACATCTTTTCATGTGCTTGTTGGCCATCTGTATATCTTCTTTGGAGAAATCTCTGTTCAGATCTTTTGCCCATTTTTTCATTGGGCTGATTCTTTCTTTTGTTGAGATGTATGAGTTCTTTATATATTCTGGATATTAACCCATTATCAAGTACCTGGTTTGCAAACATCTTCTCCCAATTGTTAGGTTGCCTTTTCATTTTGTTGATGGTTTCCTTTGCTGCGCAGAAGCTTTTCAGTTTGATGTGGTCTCATTTATTTTTTCTTTTGTTTCCCTTGCATAGTCAGACATGATATTTGAAAATATGCTGGTCAGACTGATGTTGAACAGCATACTGTCTATGTATTCTTCTACGAGTTTTATGGTTTCAGGTGTTAATTCAAGTCTTTAATCCATTTTGAGTTAATTTATGTGCCTGGTGTAAGATAATGGTCTACTTTCATTCTTTTGCATGTGGCTGTCCAGTTTTCCCAAAACCGTTTATTGAAGACACTTTCCTTTCTCCATTGTGTGCTCTTGGCTCCTTTGTTGAAAATTAGCTGTCCTTGTATGTGTGGGTTTATTTCTGGGCTCTAAATCCTCTTCCAATGATCTATGTTTCTACAGTACCATGCTGTTTTGGTTACTAAGTTTTGTAGAATATTTTGAAATCAGGGGGTGTGATGCCTCCAGCTTTGTTCCTTTTTCTCAGGATTTCTTTGGCTGTTCAGGGTTTTTTGTTGTTCCCTATAAATTGTAGGATTCTTTATTCTATTTTTGTGAAAAATTTCATTGAATCTTTGATGGGGATTGAACTGAATCTTCAGATTGCTTTAGGAAGTATGGACATTTTAACTATGTTAATTCTTCCAATCCAAGAGTACAGACTATCTTTCCATTTCTTTGTGTCGTCTTTAATTTCTTTCAACAATGTTTTATAGTTTTAGTGTACAGGTCTTTCACCTCTTTGGTTAAATTTATTCCTAGGTATTTTATTCCTTTTGTTGAAACTGTAAATGGGATTGTGTTCTTAATTTCTCCTTCTGCTATTTCGTTTTTAGTGTATAGAAACACATCTGATTTTTGTGTATTGATTTTTATCCTGTAACTTGACTGTATGCATTTATTATTTCTAAAAGTTTTTTAGTAGGTTCTTTAGGGCTTTCCCTATATAAAATAATTTCATCAGCAAATAGTGACAGTTTGACTTCTTCCTTTCCAACTTGGATCACTTTAATTTTTTTTCTTGCTTGATTTCCCTGGCTAGGACTTCCAATAATATGTTAAATAAGACTGAGGACAGTGGATATCTTTGTCTGATTTCTGTTCTTAGAGGGCTAGCTTTCAATTTTTCTCCATTGAGAATGATATTAGCTGTGGGTTATCATATATAAACTTTGTTATGTTGAGGTATTTTACTTCTATACCCATTTTATTTAGAGTTTTTATCATAAATTGATGCTATATCTCGTTAAAGGTTTTCTCTGCATCTATTGAGACGATCATGTGATTTTTATTCTTCATTTTGTTAATGTGCTGTATCATGTCAATTGATTTGTAGATGTTGAACCATCCCTGCATCTCTGGAACAAATTCCACTTTACCATAGTGTATGAGCTTTTTTTTTTCAAGATTTTATTCTTTTCCTTTTTCTCCCCAAAGCTCCCCAGTTCATAGTTGTAATGTTCTCCGTTGTGGGTCCTTTTAGTTGTGGTATATGGGACACTGCCTCAGCGTGGTTTGATGAGCAGTGCCATGTCCACGCCCAGGATTTGAACCAATGAAACACTGGGCCACCTGCAGCGGAGTGTGCGAACTTAACCACTCAGCCACGGGGCCAGCCCCTATAGTGTATGATCTTTATAACATATTGTTGTATTTGATTTGCTAGTATTTTGTTGAGGACTTTTGCATCTATGTTCGCCAGCGATATTGACCTGTAATTTTGTTTTTCTATGTTGTCCTTCTCTGTTTTGATGTCAGGATAATGTTGGACTTGTAATATGGGTTAGGAAGCTTGCCCTCCTCTTCAGTGTTGTGGAAGAATTTGTATAGAAGGGTAGGCATTAAATCTTCTTTATGTTAGGTAGAATTCACCAGGGAACCCATCGGGTCCTGGACTTTTATTTTTTGGCATGTTGTTGATTACTGTTTCAGTCTCCTTGTGGTCTATTGGTCTATTTAAATTCTCTGTTTCCTCTTGATTCAGTTCTGGAAGGCTATATGATTCTAAGAATTTATCCATTTCTTCTAGATTATCCAATTTGTTGGGGTATATATTTTTGCAGTATTATCCCATAATCTTTTGTATTTCTGAGGTGTCTGTTGTAATTTATCCTCTTTCACTTCTGATTTTATTTATTTGAGCTTTCTCTTTTTTTCGTGGTGAGTCTAGCTAAATATTTGTCAGTCTTGTTCATCTTTCAAACAACCAGCCTTTCATTTCATTGATCTTTCCTTTGTTTTTCAGTCTCTATTTCACTTATTTCCACTCTGATTTGTTATTTCCTTCCTTCTGCTGATTTTGTTCTTTGTTTGTCCTTCTTTTTCTAATTCCTTTAGGTGCACTGTTAGATTGCTTATTTTAGATTTTTCTTGTTTGCTGAAGTTTGTATTGCTATAAACTTCCCTCTTTGTATCATTTTTGCTGTATCCCCCAAATTTTGGCATGTTATATTTTCATTTTCATTTGTCTCCAGGTATTTTATTTCTCCTTTGATTTCTTCACTGACCTAATAGTTGTTCAGTTGAATTTTGTTTAATCTCCCCATGTTTGTGGGTTTTCCAGTTTTCCTCTTATAGTTGATTTCTAGTTTCATGCCATTGTGGTCAGAAAAGATGGTTGGTGTTATATCAGTCTTCTTAAATTTATTGAGACTTGTTTTGTGGCCTAATATGGGATCTATCTTGGAGAATGTTCCATGTGCATTTGAAAAGAATGAGTATTCTGCTTGCTGTTTTTTTTCTTTAGGAGGATTAGCCCTGAGCTAACATCTGCCTCCAATTCTCATCTTATTTTTTTTTGCTGAGGAAGACTGGCCCTGAGCTAATATCCGTGCCTATCTTACTCTACTTTTTATATGTGGGATGCCTACCACAACATGGCTTGCCAAGTGGTGCCATGTCCACACCTGGGATCCAAACTGGCGAACCCTGGGCCGCCGAAGTGGAATGTGCGAACTTAATAACTGTGCCACTATGCCAGTCCATCTGCTTGATTTTGGATGGGATATTCTGTATA